>NW_026609428.1:0-32109 GCF_029499605.1 Hyla sarda
GGCTCCTGTATATATGACTGATATCATATATTACACTACAGCACTGTTATATTCTCTGGGCTCCTGTATATATGACTGATATCATTTATTACACTACAGCACTGTTATATTCTCTGGACTCCTGTATATATGACTGATATCATATATTACACTACAGCACTGTTATATTCTCTGGGCTCCTGTATATATGACTGATATCATATATTACACTACAGCACTGTTATATTCTCTGGGCTCCTGTATATATGACTGATATCATATATTACACTACAGCACTGTTATATTCTCTGGGCTCCTGTATATATGACTGATATCATATATTACACTACAGCACTGTTATATTCTCTGGGCTCCTGTATATATGACTGATATCATATATTACACTACAGCACTGTTATATTCTCTGGGCTCCTGTATATATGACTGATATCATATATTACACTACAGCACTGTTATATTCTCTGGGCTCCTGTATATATGACTGATATCATATATTACACTACAGCACTGTTATATTCTCTGGGCTCCTGTATATGACTGATATCATATATTACACTACAGCACTGTTATATTCTCTGGGCTCCTGTATATGACTGATATCATATATTACACTACAGCACTGTTATATTCTCTGGGCTCCTGTATATATGACTGATATCATATATTACACTACAGCACTGTTATATTCTCTGGGCTCCTGTATATATGACTGATATCATATATTACACTACAGCACTGTTATATTCTCTGGGCTCCTGTATATGACTGATATCATATATTACACTACAGCACTGTTATATTCTCTGGGCTCCTGTATATATGACTGATATCATATATTACACTACAGCACTGTTATATTCTCTGGGCTCCTGTATATATGACTGATATCATATATTACACTACAGCACTGTTATATTCTCTGGACTCCTGTATATATGACTGATATCATATATTACACTACAGCACTGTTATATTCTCTGGGCTCCTGTATATATGGCTGATATCATATATGACACTACAGCACTGTTATATTCTCTGGGCTCCTGTATATATGACTGATATCATATATTACACTACAGCACTGTTATATTCTCTGGGCTCCTGTATATATGACTGATATCCTTATATTACACTACAGCACTGTTATATTCTCTGGGCTCCTGTATATATGACTGATATCATATATTACACTACAGCACTGTTATATTCTCTGGACTCCTGTATATATGACTGATATCCTCTTATTACACTACAGCACTGTTATATTCTCTGGACTCCTGTATATATGACTGATATCATATATTACACTACAGCACTGTTATATTCTCTGGGCTCCTGTATATATGACTGATATCATATATTACACTACAGCACTGTTATATTCTCTGGGCTCCTGTATATGACTGATATCCTCTTATTACACTACAGCCCTGTTATATTCTCTGGACTCCTGTATATATGACTGATATCCTCTTATTACACTACAGCACTGTTATATTCTCTGGGCTCCTGTATATATGACTGATATCATATATTACACTACAGCACTGTTATATTCTCTGGGCTCCTGTATATGACTGATATCATATATTACACTACAGCACTGTTATATTCTCTGGGCTCCTGTATATATGACTGATATCATATATTACACTACAGCACTGTTATATTCTCTGGGCTCCTGTATATATGACTGATATCCTCTTATTACACTACAGCACTGTTATATTCTCTGGGCTCCTGTATATATGACTGATATCCTCTTATTACACTACAGCACTGTTATATTCTCTGGACTCCTGTATATAAGACTGATATCATATATTACACTACAGCACTGTTATATTCTCTGGGCTCCTGTATATGACTGATATCATCTTATTACACTACAGCACTGTTATATTCTCTGGGCTCCTGTATATATGACTGATATCATATATTACACTACAGCACTGTTATATTCTCTGGGCTCCTGTATATATGACTGATATCCTCTTATTACACTACAGCACTGTTATATTCTCTGGGCTCCTGTATATATGACTGATATCATTTATTACACTACAGCACTGTTATATTCTCTGGGCTCCTGTATATATGACTGATATCCTTATATTACACTACAGCACTGTTATATTCTCTGGGCTCCTGTATATATGACTGATATCATATATTACACTACAGCACTGTTATATTCTCTGGACTCCTGTATATATGACTGATATCCTCTTATTACACTACAGCACTGTTATATTCTCTGGACTCCTGTATATATGACTGATATCATATATTACACTACAGCACTGTTATATTCTCTGGGCTCCTGTATATATGACTGATATCATATATTACACTACAGCACTGTTATATTCTCTGGGCTCCTGTATATGACTGATATCCTCTTATTACACTACAGCCCTGTTATATTCTCTGGACTCCTGTATATATGACTGATATCCTCTTATTACACTACAGCACTGTTATATTCTCTGGGCTCCTGTATATATGACTGATATCATATATTACACTACAGCACTGTTATATTCTCTGGGCTCCTGTATATGACTGATATCATATATTACACTACAGCACTGTTATATTCTCTGGGCTCCTGTATATATGACTGATATCATATATTACACTACAGCACTGTTATATTCTCTGGGCTCCTGTATATATGACTGATATCATCTTATTACACTACAGCACTGTTATATTCTCTGGGCTCCTGTATATATGACTGATATCATATATTACACTACAGCACTGTTATATTCTCTGGGCTCCTGTATATATGACTGATATCCTCTTATTACACTACAGCACTGTTATATTCTCTGGGCTCCTGTATATATGACTGATATCATTTATTACACTACAGCACTGTTATATTCTCTGGGCTCCTGTATATATGACTGATATCATATATTACACTACAGCACTGTTATATTCTCTGGGCTCCTGTATATATGACTGATATCATATATTACACTACAGCACTGTTATATTCTCTGGGCTCCTGTATATATGACTGATATCATATATTACACTACAGCACTGTTATATTCTCTGGGCTCCTGTATATATGACTGATATCATATATTACACTACAGCACTGTTATATTCTCTGGGCTCCTGTATATATGACTGATATCATATATTACACTACAGCACTGTTATATTCTCTGGGCTCCTGTATATATGACTGATATCATATATTACACTACAGCACTGTTATATTCTCTGGGCTCCTGTATATATGACTGATATCATTTATTACACTACAGCACTGTTATATTCTCTGGGCTCCTGTATATGACTGATATCATATATTACACTACAGCACTGTTATATTCTCTGGGCTCCTGTATATATGACTGATATCATATATTACACTACAGCACTGTTATATTCTCTGGGCTCCTGTATATATGACTGATATCATATATTACACTACAGCACTGTTATATTCTCTGGGCTCCTGTATATGACTGATATCATATATTACACTACAGCACTGTTATATTCTCTGGGCTCCTGTATATATGACTGATATCCTCTTATTACACTACAGCACTGTTATATTCTCTGGGCTCCTGTATATATGACTGATATCCTCTTATTACACTACAGCACTGTTATATTCTCTGGACTCCTGTATATATGACTGATATCATATATTACACTACAGCACTGTTATATTCTCTGGGCTCCTGTATATATGACTGATATCATATATTACACTACAGCACTGTTATATTCTCTGGGCTCCTGTATATATGACTGATATCATATATTACACTACAGCACTGTTATATTCTCTGGACTCCTGTATATGACTGATATCATATATTACACTACAGCACTGTTATATTCTCTGGGCTCCTGTATATATGACTGATATCATATATTACACTACAGCACTGTTATATTCTCTGGGCTCCTGTATATATGACTGATATCATATATTACACTACAGCACTGTTATATTCTCTGGGCTCCTGTATATGACTGATATCATATATTACACTACAGCACTGTTATATTCTCTGGGCTCCTGTATATATGACTGATATCATATATTACACTACAGCACTGTTATATTCTCTGGGCTCCTGTATATATGACTGATATCATATATTACACTACAGCACTGTTATATTCTCTGGGCTCCTGTATATGACTGATATCACATATTACACTACAGCACTGTTATATTCTCTGGGCTCCTGTATATATGACTGATATCATATATTACACTACAGCACTGTTATATTCTCTGGGCTCCTGTATATATGACTGATATCATATATTACACTACAGCACTGTTATATTCTCTGGGCTCCTGTATATATGACTGATATCATATATTACACTACAGCACTGTTATATTTTCTGGGCTCCTGTATATGACTGATATCCTCTTATTACACTACAGCACTGTTATATTCTCTGGGCTCCTGTATATATGACTGATATCATATATTACACTACAGCACTGTTATATTCTCTGGGCTCCTGTATATATGACTGATATCATATATTACACTACAGCACTGTTATATTCTCTGGACTCCTGTATATATGACTGATATCATATATTACACTACAGCACTGTTATATTCTCTGGGCTCCTGTATATATGACTGATATCATATATTACACTACAGCACTGTTATATTCTCTGGGCTCCTGTATATATGACTGATATCATATATTACACTACAGCACTGTTATATTCTCTGGACTCCTGTATATGACTGATATCATATATTACACTACAGCACTGTTATATTCTCTGGGCTCCTGTATATATGACTGATATCATATATTACACTACAGCACTGTTATATTCTCTGGGCTCCTGTATATGACTGATATCATATATTACACTACAGCACTGTTATATTCTCTGGGCTCCTGTATATATGACTGATATCATATATTACACTACAGCACTGTTATATTCTCTGGGCTCCTGTATATATGACTGATATCATATATTACACTACAGCACTGTTATATTCTCTGGGCTCCTGTATATATGACTGATATCATATATTACACTACAGCACTGTTATATTCTCTGGGCTCCTGTATATAAGACTGATATCATATATTACACTACAGCACTGTTATATTCTCTGGGCTCCTGTATATGACTGATATCATATATTACACTACAGCACTGTTATATTCTCTGGGCTCCTGTATATATGACTGATATCATATATTACACTACAGCACTGTTATATTCTCTGGGCTCCTGTATATATGACTGATATCATATATTACACTACAGCACTGTTATATTCTCTGGGCTCCTGTATATATGACTGATATCCTCTTATTACACTACAGCACTGTTATATTCTCTGGGCTCCTGTATATGACTGATATCATATATTACACTACAGCACTGTTATATTCTCTGGACTCCTGTATATATGACTGATATCCTCTTATTACACTACAGCACTGTTATATTCTCTGGGCTCCTGTATATATGACTGATATCATATATTACACTACAGCACTGTTATATTCTCTGGGCTCCTGTATATATGACTGATATCATATATTACACTACAGCACTGTTATATTCTCTGGGCTCCTGTATATATGACTGATATCCTCTTATTACACTACAGCACTGTTATATTCTCTGGGCTCCTGTATATATGACTGATATCCTCTTATTACACTACAGCACTGTTATGTCAGGTTGTGAGGATTACTTTTCTCCTGAGGCGTTGGCCAGGCTCCTCGTGGGCGGACCTCTAACTCCCTAATAGATGCATGGCGTCCTGCACTTCCTGATAATTTTTCTGTTTCTGCGCAGAGTTTAGCGGTGGAGACGGTGGGGTCTGCGCAGGGTGGAGCAGAGGAGTCAACAGCTGCAGGTGAGGAGTCCGGGAGGGGGGCGTCTCTTGTGCTCCTGCCATGTGGGGGTCTCACCTGTGCGTCTCGTGTTACAGGCTCTAAACCAGCTCCTCCCCCTGACGGCCAGGAGACTGCACAGCTGCCCGACGTGAAGCCCGGCACGGTAAGACCCATCAGGAGCCGTCTTGGCCGCCATGTTTTCTGTGGTTTTGTCACTGTGTAATGTGAGGGGTTTCTGTCTCCCAGGAACCCAGTGAGGACCCCACGGCCCAGGAGGATCCTAAGAAGCCTGATGAGGTGCAGGGGCCACCGCGGGAAACTGAGGGCCCCAGAGGTTCCAGCACAGCAGGTGAGTAGTGAAGGGAGCGCACGCTTCTTCCGTAAGTGCATGGATAAGCACACCCCTTATTATAAAAGCTCCACCTCTAACTCCTCCCCTCTTCTTCTTGTCTTGAAGCAAGTTGTTTGCAGAGACTAGCACATCTCTTGCCCGCGCACTTGTCTTTGGGGGCCCTGAGGACCTGGGGTCAGCGCTCGCCTAGTGATACAGGTGCTGCATGTTCTGGTGGAGAGGCTTGTGCTGCCGCCTCCTGACTCTGAGCTTACTAGTGCACGGCTTCTACTGCCCCCCGCTCACCCCGTGGGCCCCCCGCATGCTGCTGCCGCCATGTTTCTTATTATTCTGCCTCCACAGGAGGGGACCTGGAGGAGGTGAGCTGCTCCAGCAGTGATGATGATGTGGAGGGTCTCAGGAAGCGCGTGGGCCGGGGGGCTCCTCCGCCCATCAGTGTGGGCCCCACTATCAGAGAGGCCGTACAGCAGGACGCAGACGCTGGATCCTCCTTTAACATCAGTACATTGGTCATCGCAGCCATCGGCCTCATCTGCATCAGCATCCTGGTCTTCTCAGGTGAGGTAGACTGTAGCGCCCCCACCGGCTGTAATGCAGCTGTAGCCCCCCCCCATAGAGCCCCATAGATAATGGGGTTCACTTATATCTCTGATCTAAAGCTAATGGTGTCTCTCTCCACAGGCGGCAGCTTCAACTCTGAGGGTGAGTGAAGCCTCTTCTCCATGTTTAGTGAGTGCGGTCTCTTCCGTGTATAGTGAGTGCGGTCTCTTCCGTGTATAGTGAGTGCGGTCTCTCTTCCGTGTATAGTGAGTGCGGTCTCTCTTCCGTGTATAGTGAGTGCGGTCTCTTCCGTGTATAGTGAGTGCGGTCTCTTCCGTGTATAGTGAGTGCGGTCTCTTCCGTGTATAGTGAGTGCGGTCTCTTCCGTGTATAGTGAGTGCGGTCTCTTCCGTGTATAGTGAGTGCGGTCTCCTCTGTGTATAATGAGTGCGGTCTCCTCCGTGTATAGTGAGTGCGGTCTCTTCCGTGTATAGTGAGTGCGGTCTCTTCCGTGTATAGTGAGTGCGGTCTCTCTTCCGTGTATAGTGAGTGCGGTCTCTTCCGTGTATAGTGAGTGCGGTCTCTTCCGTGTATAGTGAGTGTGGTCTCTTCCGTGTATAGTGAGTGCGGTCTCTTCCGTGTATAGTGAGTGCGGTCTCTTCCGTGTATAGTGAGTGCGGTCTCTTCCGTGTATAGTGAGTGCGGTCTCTTCCGTGTATAGTAAGTGCGGTCTCTCCTCCGTGTATAGTGAGTGTGGTCTCTCCTCCGTGTATAGTGAGTGCGGTCTCCTCCGTGTATAGTGAGTGTGGTCTCTCCTCCGTGTATAGTGAGTGCGGTCTCTCCTCTGTGTATAGTGAGTGCGGTCTCCTCCGTGTATAATGAGTGCGGTCTCTCCTCTGTGTATAGTGAGTGCGGTCTCTCCTCCGTGTATAATGAGTGTGGTCTCTCCTCCGTGTATAGTTAGTGTGGTCTCTCCTCCGTGTATAGTTAGTGTGGTCTCTCCTCCGTGTATAGTGAGTGCGGTCTCTTCCGTGTATAGTGAGTGCGGTCTCTTCCGTGTATAGTGAGTGCGGTCTCTTCCGTGTATAGTGAGTGCGGTCTCTTCCGTGTATAGTAAGTGCGGTCTCTCCTCCGTGTATAGTGAGTGCGGTCTCTCCTCCGTGTATAGTGAGTGCGGTCTCCTCCGTGTATAGTGAGTGCGGTCTCTTCCGTGTATAGTGAGTGCGGTCTCTTCCGTGTATAGTGAGTGTGGTCTCTCCTCTGTGTATAGTGAGTGCGGTCTCTTCCGTGTATAGTGAGTGTGGTCTCTCCTCTGTGTATAGTGAGTGCGGTCTCTCCTCTGTGTATAGTGAGTGCGGTCTCTCTTCTGTGTATAGTGAGTGCGGTCTCTTCCGTGTATAGTGAGTGTGGTCTCTCCTCCGTGTATAGTGAGTGCGGTCTCTTCTGTGTATAGTGAGTGTAGTCTCTCCTCCGTGTATAGTGAGTGCGGTCTCTTCTGTGTATAGTGAGTGCGGTCTCCTCCGTGTATAGTGAGTGTGGTCTCTCCTCCGTGTATAGTGAGTGCGGTCTCTACTCTGTGTATAGTGAGTGCGGTCTCTCCTCTGTGTATAGTGAGTGCGGTCTCTCCTCCGTGTATAATGAGTGTGGTCTCTCCTCCGTGTATAGTGAGTGTGGTCTCTCCTCTGTGTATAGTGAGTGTGGTCTCCTCCGTGTATAGTGAGTGTGGTCTCTCCTCCGTGTATAGTGAGTGCGGTCTCCTCTGTGTATAGTGAGTGCGGTCTCTTCTGTGTATAGTGAGTGCGGTCTCTCCTCCGTGTATAGTGAGTGCGGTCTCTTCCGTGTATAGTGAGTGTGGTCTCTCCTCTGTGTATAGTGAGTGCGGTCTCCTCCGTGTATAGTGAGTGCGGTCTCTCCTCCGTGTATAGTGAGTGCGGTCTCTCCTCTGTGTATAGTGAGTGTGGTCTCTCCTCTGTGTATAGTGAGTGTGGTCTCTCCTCTGTGTATAGTGAGTGCGGTCTCTTCTGTGTATAGTGAGTGCGGTCTCTCCTCCGTGTATAGTGAGTGCGGTCTCTCCTCCGTGTATAGTGAGTGCGGTCTCTCCTCCGTGTATAGTGAGTGCGGTCTCTTCTGTGTATAGTGAGTGTGGTCTCTCCTCCGTGTATAGTGAGTGCGGTCTCTCCTCCGTGTATAGTGAGTGCGGTCTCCTCCGTGTATAGTGAGTGCGGTCTCTCCTCCGTGTATAGTGAGTGCGGTCTCTTCTGTGTATAGTGAGTGTGGTCTCTCCTCCGTGTATAGTGAGTGCGGTCTCTCCTCCGTGTATAGTGAGTGCGGTCTCTTCTGTGTATAGTGAGTGCGGTCTCCTCCGTGTATAGTGAGTGTGGTCTCTCCTCCGTGTATAATGAGTGCGGTCTCTACTCTGTGTATAGTGAGTGCGGTCTCTTCTGTGTATAGTGAGTGCGGTCTCTCCTCCGTGTATAGTGAGTGCGGTCTCTTCTGTGTATAGTGAGTGCGGTCTCTTCCGTGTATAGTGAGTGCGGTCTCTTCCGTGTATAGTGAGTGCGGTCTCTTCCGTGTATAGTGAGTGCGGTCTCTCCTCCGTGTATAGTAAGTGCGGTCTCTCCTCCGTGTATAGTGAGTGCGGTCTCTCCTCCGTGTATAGTGAGTGCGGTCTCTTCTGTGTATAGTGAGTGTGGTCTCTCCTCCGTGTATAGTGAGTGCGGTCTCTCCTCCGTGTATAGTGAGTTCGGTCTCCTCCGTGTATAGTGAGTGCGGTCTCTCCTCCGTGTATAGTGAGTGCGGTCTCTCCTCCGTGTATAGTGAGTGCGGTCTCTCCTCCGTGTATAGTGAGTGCGGTCTCTCCTCCGTGTATAGTGAGTGCGGTCTCTTCTGTGTATAGTGAGTGCGGTCTCTTCTGTGTATAGTGAGTGCGGTCTCTTCTGTGTATAGTGAGTGCGGTCTCTTCTGTGTATAGTGAGTGCGGTCTCTTCTGTGTATAGTGAGTGCGGTCTCTTCTGTGTATAGTGAGTGCGGTCTCTTCTGTGTATAGTGAGTGCGGTCTCTTCTGTGTATAGTGAGTGCGGTCTCTTCTGTGTATAGTGAGTGCGGTCTCTTCTGTGTATAGTGAGTGCGGTCTCTTCTGTGTATAGTGAGTGCGGTCTCTTCTGTGTATAGTGAGTGCGGTCTCTTCTGTGTATAGTGAGTGCGGTCTCTTCTGTGTATAGTGAGTGCGGTCTCTTCTGTGTATAGTGAGTGCGGTCTCTTCTGTCTATAGTGATTGCGGTCTCTTCTGTGTATAGTGAGTGCGGTCTCTTCTGTGTATAGTGAGTGCGGTCTCTTCTGTGTATAGTGAGTGCGGTCTCTTCTGTGTATAGTGAGTGCGGTCTCTTCTGTGTATAGTGAGTGCGGTCTCTTCTGTGTATAGTGAGTGCGGTCTCTTCTGTGTATAGTGAGTGCGGTCTCTTCTGTGTATAGTGAGTGCGGTCTCTTCTGTGTATAGTGAGTGCGGTCTCTTCTGTGTATAGTGAGTGCGGTCTCTTCTGTGTATAGTGAGTGCGGTCTCTTCTGTGTATAGTGAGTGCGGTCTCTTCTGTGTATAGTGAGTGCGGTCTCTTCTGTGTATAGTGAGTGCGGTCTCTTCTGTGTATAGTGAGTGCGGTCTCTTCTGTGTATAGTGAGTGCGGTCTCTTCTGTGTATAGTGAGTGCGGTCTCTTCTGTGTATAGTGAGTGCGGTCTCTTCTGTGTATAGTGAGTGCGGTCTCTTCTGTGTATAGTGAGTGCGGTCTCCTCCGTGTATAGTGAGTGCGGTCTCTCCTCCGTGTATAGTGAGTGCGGTCTCCTCCGTGTATAGTGAGTGTAGTCTCTCCTCCGTGTATAGTGAGTGCGGTCTCTTCTGTGTATAGTGAGTGCGGGGTCTCTTCCGTGTATAGTGAGTGCGGTCTCTTCTGTGTATAGTGAGTGTAGTGAGGAGTATGGGACGTGCACTCACCCAAGTCTTTCTCCCACCCAGATCCTACTCAGGCTGTAATGTCCCGCAGTGTGAAGGGGGACGATCCGCAGCCGCCACAAGTCATCACCGACCTCCAGGTACGAATCCGACTTATAGGGGGGATCTCCATACACTCCTGGGGGGCTCTGATTTATAGGGGGGATCTCCATACACTCCTGGGGGGCTCTGATTTATAGGGGGGATCTCCATACACTCCTGGGGGGCTCTGATTTATAGGGGGGATCTCCATACACTCCTGTCTGTGGGGCTCTGATTTATAGGGGGGATCTCCATACACTCCTGTCTGTGGGGCTCTGATTTATAGGGGGGATCTCCATACACTCCTTTCTGTGGGGCTCTGATTTATAGGGGGGATCTCCATACACTCCTTTCTGTGGGGCCCTGATTTATAGGGGGGATCTCCATACACTCCTGTCTGTGGGGCTCTGATTTATAGGGGGGGATCTCCATACACTCCTGTCTGTGGGGCTCTGATTTATAGGGGGGATCTCCATACACTCCTTTCTGTGGGGCTCTGATTTATAGGGGGGATCTCCATACACTCCTGGGGGGCTCTGATTTATAGGGGGGATCTCCATACACTCCCGTCTGTGGGGCTCTGATTTATAGGGGGGATCTCCATACACTCCTGTCTGTGGGGCTCTGATTTATAGGGGGGATCTCCATACACTCCTTTCTGTGGGGCTCTGATTGATTTATAGGGGGGATCTCCATACACTCCTGTCTGTGGGGCTCTGATTTATAGGGGGGATCTCCATACACTCCCGTCTGTGGGGCTCTGATTTATAGGGGGGATCTCCATACACTCCCGTCTGTGGGGCTCTGATTTATAGGGGGGATCTCCATACACTCCTGGGGGGCTCTGATTTATAGGGGGGATCTCCATACACTCCTGTCTGTGGGGCTCTGATTTATAGGGGGGATCTCCATACACTCCTGTCTGTGGGGCTCTGATTTATAGGGGGGATCTCCATACACTCCTGTCTGTGGGGCTCTGATTTATAGGGGGGATCTCCATACACTCCTGTCTGTGGGGCTCTGATTTATAGGGGGGATCTCCATACACTCCTGTCTGTGGGGCTCTGATTTATAGGGGGGATCTCCATACACTCCTGGGGGGCTCTGATTTATAGGGGGGATCTCCATACACTCCTGTCTGTGGGGCTCTGATTTATAGGGGGGGATCTCCATACACTCCTGTCTGTGGGGCTCTGATTTATAGGGGGGATCTCCATACACTCCTGTCTGTGGGGCTCTGATTTATAGGGGGGATCTCCATACACGCCTGTCTGTGGGCTCTGATTTATAGGGGGGATCTCCATACACTCCTGTCTGTGGGGCTCTGATTTATAGGGGGGATCTCCATACACTCCTTTCTGTGGGGCCCTGATTTATAGGGGGGATCTCCATACACTCCCGTCTGTGGGGCTCTGATTTATAGGGGGGGATCTCCATACACTCCTGTCTGGGGGGCTCTGATTTATAGGGGGGATCTCCATACACTCCCGTCTGTGGGGCTCTGATTTATAGGGGGGATCTCCATACACTCCCGTCTGTGGGGCTCTGATTTATAGGGGGGATCTCCATACACTCCCGTCTGTGGGGCTCTGATTTATAGGGGGGATCTCCATACACTCCCGTCTGTGGGCTCTGATTTATAGGGGGGATCTCCATACACTCCTGTCTGGGGGGCTCTGATTTATAGGGGGGATCTCCATACACTCCTGTCTGGGGGGCTCTGATTTATAGGGGGGATCTCCATACACTCCTGTCTGTGGGGCTCTGATTTATAGGGGGGGATCTCCATACACTCCTGTCTGTGGGGCTCTGATTTATAGGGGGGATCTCCATACACTCCTGTCTGTGGGGCTCTGATTTATAGGGGGGATCTCCATACACTCCTGTCTGTGGGGCTCTGATTTATAGGGGGGGATCTCCATACACTCCTGTCTGTGGGGCTCTGATTTATAGGGGGGATCTCCATACACTCCTGTCTGTGGGGCTCTGATTTATAGGGGGGATCTCCATACACGCCTGTCTGTGGGCTCTGATTTATAGGGGGGATCTCCATACACTCCCGTCTGTGGGGCTCTGATTTATAGGGGGGGATCTCCATACACTCCTGTCTGGGGGGCTCTGATTTATAGGGGGGATCTCCATACACTCCCGTCTGTGGGGCTCTGATTTATAGGGGGGATCTCCATACACTCCCGTCTGTGGGGCTCTGATTTATAGGGGGGATCTCCATACACTCCCGTCTGTGGGGCTCTGATTTATAGGGGGGATCTCCATACACTCCCGTCTGTGGGCTCTGATTTATAGGGGGGATCTCCATACACTCCTGTCTGGGGGGCTCTGATTTATAGGGGGGATCTCCATACACTCCTGTCTGGGGGGCTCTGATTTATAGGGGGGATCTCCATACACTCCTGTCTGTGGGGCTCTGATTTATTTGGGGGATCTCCATACACTCATTTCTGTGGGGCTCTGATTTATAGGGGGGATCTCCATACACTCCTGTCTGTGGGGCTCTGATTTATAGGGGGGGATCTCCATACACTCCTGTCTGTGGGGCTCTGATTTATAGGGGGGGATCTCCATACACTCCTGTCTGTGGGGCTCTGATTTATAGGGGGGATCTTGATCCTGTCTGACTGGGTCTCTTCTCTTTTCAGGACTGGATTAGGCAGCACGCAGAGCAGTTCTCGGGGGACCCCAACAGCCTGCAGACTATGAGCCAACTCCTAGACAAGGTTGCCAAGGAAAACCAGGAGATCCGGCACATGGAGGCCAAACTTCAGGTCACCTGATAATGCATCACATGACTTTCTACTGCAGGGTTATCTGCACCAAGCACGTCTCCCCTCTAGAGCTGCACTCACTATTCTGCTGTTACATCCTGTCTTATCCTCCAGAGCTGCACTCACTATTCTGCTGTTACATCATGTCTTATCCTCCAGAGCTGCACTCACTATTCTGCTGTTACATCGTGTCTTATCCTCCAGAGCTGTACTCACTATTCTGCTGTTACATCCTGTCTTATCCTCCAGAGCTGTACTCACTATTCTGCTGTTACATCCTGTCTTATCCTCCAGAGCTGCACTCACTATTCTGCTGGTACATCATGTCTTATTCCCCAGAGCTGCACTCATTATTCTGCTGTTACATCGTGTCTTAACCTCCAGAGCTGCACTCGCTATTCTGCTGTTACATCATGTATTATCCTCTAGCCACCTCCCCCTCTGGGGGATTGTTAGTCGTAGATGTCGGGGGCAGGGGGATTGGTAATCGTAGATGTTTGGGGCGGGGGGGGGGGTTGTTAGTCGTAGATGTCAGGAGGTTGTTAGTCGTAGATGTCAGGAGGTTGTTAGTCGTAGATGTCAGGAGGTTGTTAGTCATAGATGTCAGGAGGTTGTTAGTCGTAGATGTCAGGAGGTTGTTAGTCGTAGATGTCAGGAGGTTGTTAGACGTAGATGTCTGTAGGTTGGTAGTCGTAGATGTCGGGGGGCAGGGGGGGTTGGTAATCGTAGATGTTTGTGGGGGGTTGTTAGTCGTAGATGTTTTGGGGGGGGTTGTTAGTCGTAGATGTCAGGAGGTTGGTAGTCGTAGATGTCTGAAGGTTGGTAGTCGTAGATTTCTGGAGGTTGGTAGTCGTAGGTGTCAGGGTGAGATTGGTAGTCGTAGGTGTCGGGGGGGGGGGGGAATTGGTAGTCGTAGATGTCAGAAGGTTGGTAGTCGTAGATGTTTGGGGGGGTTGTTAGTCGTGGATGTCAGGAGGTTGGTAATTGTAGACGTCGGGGGGAGTGGTAGTCGTAGATGTTGGTGGGGGGATTGTTAGTTGTACATGTCAGGAGGTTGGTAGTTGTAGATGTCGGGGGCTTGGGGGTTGGTAACAGTACATGCCAGGAGATTGTTAGTCGTAGGTGTCGGGGGGGGGGGGGGGGTGGATTGTTAGTCGTATGTCGGGGGCAGGGGGGTTGGTAATCGTTGATGTCAGGAGTTTAGTAGTAGTAGATGTTTGGGGGGGGGTTGTTAGTCGTGGATGTCTGGAGGTTGGCAGTCGTGGATGTCTGGAGGTTGGCAGTCGTGGATGTCTGGAGGTTGGCAGTCGTGGATGTCTGGAGGTTGGCAGTCGTGGATGTCTGGGGAGGTTGGCAGTCGTGGATGTCTGGGGAGGTTGGCAGTCGTGGATGTCTGGGGAGGTTGGCAGTCGTAGATGTCTGGGGAGGTTGGCAGTCGTAGATGTCGGGGAGGTTGGCAGTCGTAGATGTCGGGGAGGTTGGCAGTCGTAGATGTCGGGGGGGTTGGCAGTCGTAGATGTCGGGGGGGTTGGCAGTCGTAGATGTCGGGGGGGTTGGCAGTCGTAGATGTCGGGGGGGTTGGCAGTCGTAGATGTCGGGGGGGTTGGCAGTCGTAGATGTCGGGGGGGTTGGCAGTCGTAGATGTCGGGGGGGTTGGCAGTCGTAGATGTCGGGGGGGTTGGCAGTCGTAGATGTCGGGGGGGTTGGCAGTCGTAGATGTCGGGGGGGTTGGCAGTCGTAGATGTCGGGGGGGTTGGCAGTCGTAGATGTCGGGGGGGTTGGCAGTCGTAGATGTCGGGGGGGTTGGCAGTCGTAGATGTCGGGGGGGTTGGCAGTCGTAGATGTCGGGGGGGTTGGCAGTCGTAGATGTCGGGGGGGTTGGCAGTCGTAGATGTCGGGGGGGGTTGGCAGTCGTAGATGTCGGGGGGGGGGTTGGCAGTCGTAGATGTCGGCAGTCGTAGATGTCGGGGGGGTTGGCAGTCGTAGATGTCGGGGGGGTTGGCAGTCGTAGATGTCGGGGGGGTTGGCAGTCGTAGATGTCGGGGGGGTTGGCAGTCGTAGATGTCGGGGGGGTTGGCAGTCGTAGATGTCGGGGGGGTTGGCAGTCGTAGATGTCGGGGGGGTTGGCAGTCGTAGATGTCGGGGGGGTTGGCAGTCGTAGATGTCGGGGGGGGTTGGCAGTCGTAGATGTCGGGGGGGTTGGCAGTCGTAGATGTCGGGGGGGTTGGCAGTCGTAGATGTCGGGGGGGGTTGGCAGTCGTAGATGTCGGGGGGGGTTGGCAGTCGTAGATGTCGGGGGGGTTGGCAGTCGTAGATGTCGGCAGTCGTAGATGTCGGGGGGGTTGGCAGTCGTAGATGTCGGGGGGGTTGGCAGTCGTAGATGTCGGCGGGGTTGGCAGTCGTAGATGTCGGGGGGGTTGGCAGTCGTAGATGTCGGGGGGGTTGGCAGTCGTAGATGTCAGGGGGGGGGGGGGTTGGCAGTCTTTTGTCCTGTGTAGGTTGGTTTATAATGGACTCATGACTGTAACCTGATATTTGTACACACAGGTGCAGAGGGAAGAGTTAGAAGCTATACTCTCCATCAATGATGGGGAGAAGGTCACTGCAGCGCCCCAACATCCAGGACTGACTGAAGAGAACATCCGACTGAAGGAGGCCCTCCTAAAAGAAGAGACCGCTCACCTGACTGCACAGGAGGAGCTGCAGAATCTACAGGAGAAGATGGATGTCCTTCAGGGCAGCCATGTGGAGAAGGAAGCTCTGATAGTGGAGAACACCCAGCTGAAAGTGGATCTGGAGGCCTTCAGGAGGCAGATCGAGGGCTTCTTATCTCAGAAGGAGACCCTGGTGGCCGAGTCCCAAATGCTGCGTCAGGAACTGGACAAACAACGCTTGTTAGTAACATCCATCAGACAAGATCTAGAAAATCTTGTGACCAAAACCTCGGAAGGTGATGACGAGAAGTTACTCCAGGAGAGGCTCTCGGAGATGAGTAGCAGGTTGGCCATGGAGGCTCAGAGGTCTGAAACGTGGGAGAAGACGTACGTGGAACACGCTGAGAGAAGGAAGGAGCAGGTGGGAGAACTAAGGAGGGACCACAGCCAGAAGGAGTGGAAGAAGGGTGACATGTATAGCAAGACATCAGAGACCTCCGCGGGGGGAGAATCCAGAAAAACACGTTACAGGCACGGCAAACGGTGGACTGAAGATAATCCACGGGAGTCACAGCATGAGGAATGGAGGAGCAAGAAACACGAGCATTGGAAGGACAAGAAGCATCAGCACTGGGAGGGGGAGAACCCTGACGGAAGAGAGACGTGGAAGAACAAGGCTAGAGAACACAGGAGAAAAGACTCTGCACACCACCACCATGACAGTCCAGAGAGGCATCACCAGGGAGAGGCAGGAGATGGATTCCACCCCCGGAAGGGACAGAAGGAATTTACAGATCGGCACAAGAGACAAGAAGACGGCAAGAAAGGCAGAGAACATCGGCACCATGACCACAACAAGTTCTGGAAGAAGCTTTCAGACCACCAGTATCGGGTCCCTGTCGGATGCTCCGACCTGGAGGACTGCGCCAGGAAGGACGGCATGGACCTGTTCAATGTGGAGCTGAAGCCGGTGCAGAGGGTGCAGTTTGAGGAGGTCCTTCGGAACTACCTTACCAAGACCCAGCTGTCAAAGCACCTCCCTGAGCTCATGCCTCTACTTGATGGTTTCTTCACGGGGCCGCTCTTCTCTCACCACAAGATCCGCTTTAAGGACTTTTTGGATGATGTGGAGGACTTCCTGGAGGATCTGGCCAGGAAAGAGACTGGAAACGACGACATTGTGGATGACTTTGAGAGATTCGTCTACACCAGCTTCTTCGGAGAAGCTGCCACCAAGAAAAGGTGAGTGGCCTTCATTGTCAGCTGCTTCCTATAGGTTTCCCACATTGTGCAGTGATATACCCCATAGAGTATTGGGGGGGGGGGGGCCATGTAGATCATATTAGTTGTCCTCTGAACTAGGACTTGGGTTCTTACACTTATTTATGCCGAAGCTCTATCTTTATGACACCGATCTCCAAATCCCCTGCATAGACATAGAACTTAAGGGTAAGGTTCTGTCTGTAACCACCACTAGTAGGAGGTTTGTGCCATCCAAAGTCATTGTGTCCCTTATAGACAGGCAACACTTCTAGATCAGGGGTCTCAAATTCCCGGCCCACGAGCCATTTGCGGGCCACGGAATGAAATTTTGCGGCCCACTGCACAGTGGTGGCATGCTGCATAGGCCTCCAGGCGCTTGCATTGCGTCTGCCGTTGCGACAGCAGTCACAGAACACTGACCACGGTTGCAACGGCAGGCGCAGTGCAAGCCTCTAGTGGTGTGACCGCTGCCTCACATCATAGTCTATCTTGCACCAGGGATGTCGAATTTGTATCGCCCGAAGCCTGAGACATGCAGTTCCGGGTGCCGGACAGGTTATCTCTTCAGGCATTTAGCCCTGCTTCGGGCAAGCAGCGCTAAATGCTGGAAGACTTCACACATGTCGGCGCATACTGCTACTGTTCCTATATCTCCCTGGTGCAGCCTATAACGAGCCTTCCTTGAGGGATGCATGCGATTGGTGACGTCATTGCATCTGCGGTGCAGGACGCCGGGATGCTGACGCCCTGCACGGCGCATTTGATGACGTCACCTAACGCATGCATCCCCGTAAAGAAGGCTCATTTTAGGCTGCAGCAGGGAGATGTAAGTACTGTAGATGTGAAACTTAACTTACCTTATAAGGGAGGCCCTGCTTATCACCAGGGGCTAACCGTCTTTTTAGGGGGCTTAATTGTTTAAATAGGAGCCTTACCTGCCGGGGGTCATATCTATATGGGGGCCTCTGTACCTACTGGGGAGCCCTACCTGATGGGGGTCATATCTATATGGGGGCCTCTGTACCTACTGGGGAGCCCTACCTGATGGGGGTCATATCTATATGGGGGCCTCTGTACCTACTGGGGAGCCCTACTAGATGGGGGTTCATATCTATCTGGGGGCATTATATGTGAGGGGCGCATGACAGGGGCATTATATGTGAGGGGCGCATGACGGGGGCATTATATGTAAGGGGTGCATGCGGCCCAGCCTCTATCTCCACTGGCCCCCAAGATAATTTGAGTTTGAGACCCCTGTTCTAGATCATTCTGACTGTGGCTGCACCACATATCGCAATCGAATCAGGATTTTCGTGATTTGTCAAATACGGCCCCCTGGGAAAATTTGCGATTACCGGCACCATATCAAGCATGCAGGGTCTGGGGCTAGGCTGCCAAATAAGTCAGTGTTTCCCAAACAGGGTGCCTCCAGCTGTTGCAAAACAGGGGGGGGAGAGATGTGACCTGGATGATAGATGTGACAAAGAGGGGGGGGGGGGAGATGTGATATAGGGGGTGTAGACACGAAATGGGTGGATAGAGGTGAAATGGGGGTGTGTACGGAGCCCTTATACCCTTACTGGGTAACTCCATGTTGTCCAGAGATCATGTGATCTGGATATCCATAACCATGTGATCCTTATGTCCACTCAGAGAAGACCCCAGAACCATGTGATCATTATGACCCCTCAGAGAAGACCCCAGAACCATGTGATCATTATGTCCACTCAGAGAAGACCCCAGAACCATGTGATCTTTATGTCCTCTCAGAGAAGACCCCAGAACCATGTGATCCTTATGTTCTCTCAGAGAAGACCCCAGAACCATGTGATCATTATGTTCTCTCAAAGAAGACCCCAGAACCATGTGATCCATATGTCCTCTCAAAGACCCCAAAACCATGTGATCATTATGTTCTCTCAGAGAAGACACCAGAACCATGTGATCATTATGTCCTCTCAGAGAAGACACCAGAACCATGTGATCATTATGTCCTCTCAGAGAAGACACCAGAACCATGTGATCATTATGTCCTCTCAGAGAAGACCCCAGAACCATGTGATCATTATGTCCTCTCAGAGAAGACACCAGAACCATGTGACCCTTATGTCCTCTCAGAGAAGACCCCAGAACCATGTGATCCTTATGTCCTCTCAGAGAAGACACCAGAACCATGTGATCATTATGTCCTCTCAGAGAAGACCCCAGAACTGTGTGATCATTATGTTCTCTCAGACCCCAGAAACACATGATCCTTATGTCCCTCAGACCCCAGAACCATGTGATCATTATGTCTCCCCAGACCCCAGAACCATGTGATCATTATGTCTCCCCAGACCCCAGAACCATGTGATCATTATGTCCCCTCAGACCCCAGAACCATGTGATCATTATGTCCCCTCAGACCCCAGAACCATGTGATCATTATGTCCCCTCAGACCCCAGAAACACATGATCATTATGTTCTCTCAGACCCCAGAACCATGTGATCATTATGTCTCCCCAGACCCCAGAACCATGTGATCATTATGTCCCCTCAGACCCCAGAAACGCATGATCCTTATGTCCCCTCAGAGAAGACACCAGAACCATGTGATCATTATGTTCTCTCAGAGAAGACCCCAGAACCATGTGATCCTTATGTCCCCTCAGAGAAGACACCAGAACCATGTGATCATTATGTTCTCTCAGAGAAGACCCCAGAACCATGTGATCCTTATGTCCCCTCAGAGAAGACCCCAGAACCATGTGATCCTTATGTCCCCTCAGAGAAGACACCAGAACCATGTGATCATTATGTCCTCTCAGAGAAGACCTCAGAACCATGTGATCCTTATGTCCTCTCAGACCCCAGAACCATGTGATCATTATGTTCCCTCAGAGAAGACACCAGAACCATGTGATCTTTATGTCCTCTCAGAGAAGACACCAGAACCATGTGATCATTATGTCCTCTCAGAGAAGACACCAGAACCATGTGATCATTATGTCCTCTCAGAGAAGACACCAGAACCATGTGATCATTATGTCCTCTCAGAGAAGACCCCAGAACCATGTGATCATTATGTCCTCTCAAAGAAGACACCAGAACCATGTGATCCTTATGTCCTCTCAGAGAAGACACCAGAACCATGTGATCCTTATGTCCCCTCAGAGAAGACACCAGAACCATGTGATCCTTATGTCCCCTCAAAGAAGACACCAGAACCATGTGATCATTATGTCCTCTCAGAGAAGACACCAGAACCATGTGATCATTATGTTCCCTCAGAGAAGACCCCAGAACCATGTGATCTTTATGTCCTCTCAGAGAAGACACCAGAACCATGTGATCCTTATGTTCCCTCAGAGAAGACCCCAGAACCATGTGATCATTATGTCCTCTCAGAGAAGACATCAGAACCATGTGATCATTATGTCCTCTCAGAGAAGACATCAGAACCATGTGACCTTTATGTCCCCTCAGAGAAGACACCAGAACCATGTGATCATTATGTCCTCTCAGAGAAGACCCCAGAACCATGTGATCATTATGTCCACTCAGAGAAGACCCCAGAACCATGTGATCATTATGTCCTCTCAGAGAAGACCCCAGAACCATGTGATCATTATGTCCCCTCAGAGAAGACACCAGAACCATGTGATCCTTATGTCCTCTCAGACCCCAGAACCATGTGATCCTTATGTCCTCTCCGACCCCAGAACCATGTGATCCTTATGTCCTCTCAGAGAAGACACCAGAACCATGTGATCATTATGTCCTCTCAGAGAAGACCCCAGAACCATGTGATCCTTATGTCCTCTCAGACCCCAGAACCATGTGATCATTATGTTCTCTCAGAGAAGACCCCAGAACCATGTGATCCTTATGTCCTCTCAGACCCCAGAACCATGTGATCCTTATGTCCTCTCAGAGAAGACCCCAGAACCATGTGATCCTTATGTCCTCTCAGACCCCAGAACCATGTGATCATTATGTTCTCTCAGAGAAGACCCCAGAACCATGTGATCCTTATGTTCTCTCAGACCCCAGAACCATGTGATCCTTATGTTCTCTCAGACCCCAGAACCATGTGATCCTTATGTTCTCTCAGACCCCAGAACCATGTGATCCTTATGTTCTCTCAGAGAAGACCCCAGAACCATGTGATCCTTATGTTCTCTCAGAGAAGACCTCAGAACCATGTGATCCTTATGTTCTCTCAGAGAAGACCTCAGAACCATGTGATCCTTATGTTCTCTCAGAGAAGACCTCAGAACCATGTGATCCTTATGTTCTCTCAGACCCCAGAACCATGTGATCCTTATGTTCTCTCAGACCCCAGAACCATGTGATCCTTATGTTCTCTCAGAGAAGACCCCAGAACCATGTGATCCTTATGTTCTCTCAGAGAAGACCTCAGAACCATGTGATCCTTATGTTCTCTCAGAGAAGACCTCAGAACCATGTGATCCTTATGTTCTCTCAGAGAAGACCTCAGAACCATGTGATCCTTATGTTCTCTCAGACCCCAGAACCATGTGATCCTTATGTTCTCTCAGACCCCAGAACCATGTGATCCTTATGTTCTCTCAGAGAAGACCCCAGAACCATGTGATCCTTATGTTCTCTCAGAGAAGACCCCAGAACCATGTGATCCTTATGTTCTCTCAGAGAAGACCTCAGAACCATGTGATCCTTATGTTCTCTCAGAGAAGACACCAGAACCATGTGATCCTTATGTTCTCTCAGAGAAGACACCAGAACCATGTGATCATTATGTCCTCTCAGAGAAGACACCAGAACCATGTGATCATTATGTCCTCTCAGAGAAGACACCAGAACCATGTGATCATTATGTCCTCTCAGAGAAGACACCAGAACCATGTGATCATTATGTCCTCAGAGAAGACACCAGAACCATGTGACCATTATGTTCTCTCAGAGAAGACCCCAGAACCATGTGATCCTTACGTCCTCTCAGAGAAGACACCAGAACCATGTGATCCTTATGTCTCCTCAGACCCCAGAACCATGTGATCCTTATGTCTCCTCAGACCCCAGAACCATGTGATCCTTATGTTCTCTCAGACCCCAGAACCATGTGATCCTTATGTTCTCTCAGAGAAGACACCAGAACCATGTGATCCTTATGTTCTCTCAGACCCCAGAACCATGTGATCATTATGTCCCCTCAGACCCCAGAACCATGTGATCCTTATGTTCTCTCAGAGAAGACCCCAGAACCATGTGATCCTTATGTTCTCTCAGAGAAGACCCCAGAACCATGTGATCCTTATGTTCTCTCAGAGAAGACATCACTCACCTCTGGTCCATTTGAACTCAGAACATAAACTGATTTATTGAGGTAAACAGCAGTTTTCATATCCCCCTCCATGAGGTAAAACAGTTTCTAAACCCCCCCTCCCTCAAGGTACATCACATGACCTTACACATTCCATTGCCCTTATAAGGACTCATGTTTGGTCTGTTGTTGCCGGGCAGAGTCTCCTCAGGGGATGGTGGTTACACACAGCCATGTCACATGATGACATGGAAGAGGCATAAAATGGGGAGGGGGGGGTTAGAAATGAATTTGCGGGATTGGACATGAAATTGGGGATTTCACCATTTGTTTATTATATCACAATATTTACCTGTATAATCGCACATTTCCTTCAGATCTTGTGGCCCTTGTTCTTATTGTTTACGCCCTTATCAGACATCTCAGCGACTTTTCCTCTAATAACGTCTTCCAGGTCTTAATTTCCCTTGTAGATACATAAAGCAGGATAAGCAGCAGAAACCCCACAAACACAACAAGCCCTTAGGAAAACTGGGGAAGATACATGACAAGGGCATCAACCAATCAGATGACAGACACTCCTTAGACAACATCCCTGGCATCGACCACCACGTAGACTGCTTTGACTTTAAATCTATGAAGAAGCACAAGACCCATATAAAGATCCGCTATAAAGAAGAATCTGACCACAAACACAATCCAAAAAGCCAAAATGATGAGAATGGCTGCCATTCTGAAAAGAAGTGCAAATACCCTCACTCCAAACCTAGTGAAGAAGCTGGAGGACACCACCACAATGGCCTTCGCGCGCACAAACAATATCAGGAATACCAAGGCAAGCACAACTACAACCCCAAAAATCCTGGACATCAAAATACATACAAAAAGCAGCAGTCTCCCAAAGATGGGTTTGGAAAAGATTTGGGCAACTATAAACACAAGAAGTCAGATAAATATAAGGAAGATGTAGAACATAAACATTACTCTGACAAACATGAGAAAGACACCAACAATAAGCATTATCAGTCATCTCAGAGACATGAGAGCCACCTTGACAGGTCACCTGATCATAAACCACCTCGAGATGGTGACCATAGACATAGACAGCCTGACCACCATGGGAAGGACGACAGGGGCAAATGTAGAGACCATCACCGCAAACATGGAGAACCTGAGGACCGTCCCAGGAACTATCACCAAAAGTATGAACAAGGTAAAGATAGGGACTACCACAAACATGGAGATGACAGGGATGGGGACTACCACCAAAAGAACAACAAAGCCCAGAGTAAACATGACAGAGATGGGGACTATGACAACAAGTATGACAAAGGACACTACAAACATCAACATGACAGGGATGGGGAGTACCACCAAAAGTATAACAAAGACTACCATAAACATGGCTACCACAAGAAAGACAAAGATCACCATAAACATGACAGGGATGGGGAGTACCACCACAAACATGACAGGGATGGGGACAACCACCAAAAGTACAACAAAGACCACCACAAACATGACAGGGATGGAGAGTACCACCAAAAGTACGACAAAGACCACCACAAACATGACAGGGATGGAGAGCACCACCACAAGAAAGACAAAGACCACCACAAACATGACAGGGATGGAGAGTACCACCACAAGAATGACAAAGACCACCACAAACATGACAGGGATGGAGAGTACCACCACAAGAATGACAAAGACCACCACAAACATGACAGGGATGGAGAGTACCACCAAAAGTACGACAAAGACCACCACAAACATGACAGGGATGGAGAGCACCACCACAAGAAAGACAAAGACCACCACAAACATGACAGGGATGGAGAGTACCACCACAAGAATGACAAAGACCACCACAAACATGACAGGGATGGAGAGTACCACCACAAGAATGACAAAGACCACCACAAACATGACAGGGATGGAGAGTACCACCAAAAGTACGACAAAGACCACCACAAACATGACAGGGATGGAGAGCACCACCACAAACATCAACATGATGGGGAGTACCACCACAAGAAAGACCAAGACCACCACAAACATGGAGATGACAGGGATGGAGACTACCAGAGGTATGAAGATGGTAAGGATGAACATACCTACTACAAACCTGATGAGGAGAGAAGATAAAGGCACACCACCATGATGGCCGCTATAACGCCCCCAGGAAGTACTTGATGTTTGGACTTAGTTCTTTGCGTTTTCACTGGTGATGTTCTCCATGTTTCGGGGTGAGGTTGGACTTAAGAATCAGGAAGCCATCGCTATGTTGTTATGGTCACACTCCTCCTATAGTATTTGTTATTTATGGTCACATGATGTCTTCCCGGAATTCCTTACAAAGCATATTCACTGTAACATTGGAGACCATCCTGTTAGGACTTCATTCTGCACCTCATGTCTTCTGCACTAACTCGGCGGTCTGCCCCACCGTACAGTTGTCTCCTCCAGTTTTCTCTCTTGTTGTAATGACCTTGTGTGTTTTATCCTCGTTGTTGGGTTTTTTGTTTTCTTTCATTTGATTCCCCTTGTACCAAGACAATGGAAAGTAGTGATAGGATAAAGGCAGTTCTTACCTGTAATCTCTTCTGACATCAGCAGCATACTGAGATCTGGGCGTGGAGAGGGTCCATGAGATGGAGGCAGATGTCCTGCCCAGGTTACATACTGAGGTCAATGTCCTGCCCAGGTCACATATTGTTGTTGATGTCCTGCCCAGGTCACATACTGAGGTCGATGTCCTGCCCAGGTCACAGACTGTTGTAGATGTCCTTCCCAGGTCATATACTGAGGTAGATGTCCTGCCCAGGTCACATACTGAGGTCGTTGTCCTGCCCAGGTCATATACTGAGGTTGATGTCCTGCCCAGGTCACTGATGGAGGCAGGTGTCTTGCCCAGGTCACTGATGGAGGTAGATGTCCTGCCCAGGTCACAGATGGAGGTAGATGTCCTGCCCAGGTCACAGATGGAGGTTGATGTCCTGCCCAGGTCACAGATGGAGGTAGATGTCCTGCCCAGGTCACTGATGGAGGTAGATGTCCTGCCCAGGTCACAGATGGAGGTAGATGTCCTGCCCAGGTCACTGATGGAGGTAGATGTCCTGCCCAGGTCACAGATGGAGGTAGATGTCCTGCCCAGGTCACAGATGGAGGTAGATGTCCTGCCCAGGTCACAGATGGAGGTAGATGTCCTGCCCAGGTCACAGATGGAGGTAGATGTCCTGCCCAGGTCACACACAGAGGCTGAAGCCAAAAGTAGATCTAACAGAGAGAGAAGTAGATGTAATAGAGAAGACTTAAGGATCTTTCATGCTGCCATTTCCTCCCTTCATGGGTCGACCATCCATGATCATCTCCTTCCTTCATACTTACTCTTCCCTCCATCTGTTCAGTGTCTCTGTCCTCCTGCTGTTTCCTTTGTACTTCCCATCCTTCATGTTTTCTCTGTTTCTTTGCACTAATCCTCTATGTTCTTTCCATCCTTCAGTGATTTCTCCTTTCCTTTACTCTTCTGAATAGTTCTCCTTCCTTTGTCCATCTTTCATGCACATCCTTTGTGTTCAATTTATCCATCTTCCTCCTTTGTGTTCAATTTATCCATCTTCCTCCTTTGTGTTTCAAATTATCCATCCTCCTCCTTTGTGTTTCTCTTTATCCATCCTCCTCCTTTGTGTTTCTCTTTATCCATCCTTCTCCTTTGTGTTTCTCTTTATCCAGCCTCCTCCTTTCTGTTTCTCTTTATCCATCCTCCTCCTTTCTGTTTCTCTTTATCCATCTTCCTCCTTTCTGTTTCTCTTTATCCATCTTCCTCCTTTGCGTTTCTCTTTATCCATCTTCCTCCTTTGCGTTTCTCTTTATCCATCTTCCTCCTTTGCGTTTCTCTTTATCCATCTTCCTCCTTTCTGTTTCTCTTTATCCATCTTCCTCCTTTCTGTTTCTCTTTATCCATCTTCCTCCTTTCTGTTTCTCTTTATCCATCTTCCTCCTTTGTGTTTCTCTTTATCCAGCCATCCTCCTCCTTTGTGTTTCTCTTTATCCATCTTCCTCCTTTCTGTTTCTCTTTATCCAGCCTCCTCCTTTCTGTTTCTCTTTATCCAGCCTCCTCCTTTCTGTTTCTCTTTATCCAGCCTCCTCCTTTGTGTTTCTCTTTATCCATCTTCCTCCTTTCTGTTTCTCTTTCTCCAGCCATCTTCCTCCTTTGTGTTTCTCTTTATCCATCTTCCTCCTTTCTGTTTCTCTTTATCCATCTTCCTCCATTCTGTTTCTCTTTATCCAGCCTCCTCCTTTCTGTTTCTCTTTATCCAGCCATCTTCCTCCTTTCTGTTTCTCTTTATCCATCTTCCTCCTTTCTGTTTCTCTTTATCCATCTTCCTCCTTTCTGTTTCTCTTTATCCATCTTCCTCCTTTGTGTTTCTCTTTATCCATCTTCCTCCTTTCTGTTTCTCTTTATCCAGCCATCTTCCTCCTTTCTGTTTCTCTTTATCCATCTTCCTCCTTTCTGTTTCTCTTTATCCATCTTCCTCCTTTCTGTTTCTCTTTATCCAGCCATCTTCCTCCTTTCTGTTTCTCTTTATCCATCTTCCTCCTTTCTGTTTCTCTTTATCCATCTTCCTCCTTTCTGTTTCTCTTTATCCATCTTCCTCCTTTCTGTTTCTCTTTATCCATCTTCCTCCTTTCTGTTTCTCTTTATCCAGCCATCTTCCTCCTTTCTGTTTCTCTTTATCCATCTTCCTCCTTTCTGTTTCTCTTTATCCATCTTCCTCCTTTCTGTTTCTCTTTATCCATCTTCCTCCTTTCTGTTTCTCTTTATCCAGCCTCCTCCTTTCTGTTTCTCTTTATCCAGCCATCTTCCTCCTTTCTGTTTCTCTTTATCCATCTTCCTCCTTTCTGTTTCTCTTTATCCATCTTCCTCCTTTCTGTTTCTCTTTATCCATCTTCCTCCTTTGTGTTTCTCTTTATCCATCTTCCTCCTTTCTGTTTCTCTTTATCCATCTTCCTCCTTTCTGTTTCTCTTTATCCAGCCATCTTCCTCCTTTGTGTTTCTCTTTATCCATCTTCCTCCTTTGCGTTTCTCTTTATCCATCTTCCTCCTTTGCGTTTCTCTTTATCCATCTTCCTCCTTTCTGTTTCTCTTTATCCATCTTCCTCCTTTCTGTTTCTCTTTATCCATCTTCCTCCTTTCTGTTTCTCTTTATCCATCTTCCTCCTTTGTGTTTCTCTTTATCCAGCCATCCTCCTCCTTTGTGTTTCTCTTTATCCATCTTCCTCCTTTCTGTTTCTCTTTATCCAGCCTCCTCCTTTCTGTTTCTCTTTATCCAGCCTCCTCCTTTCTGTTTCTCTTTATCCAGCCTCCTCCTTTGTGTTTCTCTTTATCCATCTTCCTCCTTTCTGTTTCTCTTTCTCCAGCCATCTTCCTCCTTTGTGTTTCTCTTTATCCATCTTCCTCCTTTCTGTTTCTCTTTATCCATCTTCCTCCATTCTGTTTCTCTTTATCCAGCCTCCTCCTTTCTGTTTCTCTTTATCCAGCCATCTTCCTCCTTTCTGTTTCTCTTTATCCATCTTCCTCCTTTCTGTTTCTCTTTATCCATCTTCCTCCTTTCTGTTTCTCTTTATCCATCTTCCTCCTTTGTGTTTCTCTTTATCCATCTTCCTCCTTTCTGTTTCTCTTTATCCAGCCATCTTCCTCCTTTCTGTTTCTGTTTCTCTTTATCCATCTTCCTCCTTTGTGTTTCTCTTTATCCATCTTCCTCCTTTCTGTTTCTCTTTATCCATCTTCCTCCTTTCTGTTTCTCTTTATCCAGCCATCTTCCTCCTTTCTGTTTCTCTTTATCCAGCCTCCTCCTTTCTGTTTCTCTTTATCCATCTTCCTCCTTTGTGTTTCTCTTTATCCATCTTCCTCCTTTGTGTTTCTCTTTATCCAGCCTCCTCCTTTCTGTTTCTCTTTATCCATCCTCCTCCTTTCTGTTTCTCTTTATCCATCCATCTTCCTCCTTTCTGTTTCTCTTTATCCATCCATCTTCCTCCTTTCTGTTTCTCTTTATCCATCTTCCTCCTTTGTGTTTCTCTTTATCCAGCCATCTTCCTCCTTTCTGTTTCTCTTTGCGTTTCTCTTTATCCATCCTCCTCCTTTGCGTTTCTCTTTATCCATCTTCTGATCTGATATATTTGGCACACATAAGCAAAAAACACCTCACTTCAGAACACTATTTTGTATGCTTCTTCCTCTTCTGAGACTTTTTAAAGTGCCGGTCAAAGGAGGTTTTGAAGGGCAGGTCTGGCCTGGTTTAGGTTTACGACATTTTGGAGGGATTTGTGCCCTTTTTTTATGTGCAGCATTCGCACCTCATGAATTCCCAACCACTGCAAAGTGAAAACTGAAAGTTACTTATTTAAGGCTGATTGCTGCCGTACACGAAACCACTAAAGGAAAAAAAAAAGTGGGTTAGGTCCATGTGCAACATTTTGGACGCTTGGAGTAAGCAAAAAAAAAAATTCTAAATGAAATGATGAATCTTCCCCCATATAAAGCTTCACCACTTTCTATAAATCACTATGTACAAATGTCAGGAGGAGAAGCTTCATTAAACCTTGTTATTCCAATAGTCCGGGAGGAGGAGGTGAGCGGTGGAATCAGGACAGTGTATGGGGGCGCCTGTCCTTAGATCCTGCTGTGAGTGTCCCTGCCGCCCCGACTGGAGGACAGCCCTGCACTCACCGCACTGTCCCCATCCACACACTGGGTTGCGCTTTTGTTTTTTGTGTGTTTTTTGCCGTTTTAATTTATCTCACTGAACTAATGCACTTTGGAAATAAAACTTTAAAACGTTGCATTTGTTTTTTCTGTCACTATGGAGGACGCTCCATGTCCAACGTATAGAGCAGAGTAGTGCCACGTGTCAATAGGGTCCTGGAGGAAGAGGGTCATTGACGGCATACTATTTAGGTCCTGAGAAGACTGGGATCAGCGGTGGGCATACTCTGGAGGAGACTGGGATCAGTGGTGGGCATACTCCCGAGGAGACTGAGCACAGCGGTGACCATACTCTCGTGGAGACTGAGGTCTGCAGTGGGCATACTGCTGCGGAGACTGAGGTCAGCAGTGGGCATACTCCCAAGGAGACTGAGTTCAGCAGTGGGCATACTCTCGAGGAGACTGAGGTCTGTGGTGGGCATACTCCCGAGGAGACTGAGGTCAGTGGTGGGCATACTCTCGAGGAGACTGAGGTCAGTGGTGGGCATACTCCCGAGGAGACTGAGGTCTGCGGTGGGCATACTCCCGAGGAGACTGAGATCAGCGGTGGGCATAATGCTGAGGAGACTGAGGTCAGTGGTGGGCATACTCCCGAGGAGACTGAGATCAGCGTTGGCCATACTCTCGTGGAGACTGAGGTCTGCGGTGGGCATACTGCTGAGGAGACTGAGGTCTGCGGTGGGCATACTCTCGTGGAGACTGATGTCAGCGGTGGGCATACTCCCGAGGAGACTGAGATCAGCGTTGGCCATACTCTCGTGGAGACTGAGGTCTGCGGTGGGCATACTGCTGAGGAGACTGAGGTCTGCGGTGGGCATACTCTCGTGGAGACTGATGTCAGCGGTGGGCATACTCCCGAGGAGACTGAGATCAGCGTTGGCCATACTCTCGTGGAGACTGAGGTCTGCGGTGGGCATACTGCTGAGGAGACTGAGGTCTGCGGTGGGCATACTCTCGTGGAGACTGATGTCAGCGGTGGGCATACTCCCGAGGAGACTGAGATCAGCGTTGGCCATACTCTCGTGGAGACTGATGTCAGCGGTGGGCATACTCCCGAGGAGACTGAGATCAGCGGTGGACATACTTTCGTGGAGACTGAGGTCAGCAGTGGGCATACTCTCGAGGAGACTGAGGTCAGTGGTGGGCATACTCTCGAGGAGACTGACGTCAGTGGTGGGCATACTCCCGTGGAGACGGAGGTCTGCGGTGGGCATACTCCCGTGGAGACTAAGGTCAGCGGTGGCCATACTCTCGAGGAGACTGAGGTAAGCGGTGTCTCGTGAAGACTGAGGTCTGCGGTGGGCATACTCCCGTGGAGACTAAGGTCAGCAGTGGGCATACTCCCGTGGAGACTGAGGTCAGTGGTGGGCATACTCCTGAGCTAACACACTGTAGTGGCCCCAACTCTTCCATGAATGTAGATGAAGACGATGGATGACCAGCTGTGCCCCTACATGTGGAACAGCTGGACGAGGAGGAGGACAGAGGAGTCTGGATGAGGACAGAGGGCTCTGGAAGAGGACAGAGGGGTCTGGAAGAGGACAGAGGAGGCTGGAGGACAGAGGTGTCTGGAGGAGGAGGACAGAGGGTTACAGCACTAGGGGGCGGTGTAACTGGAAGACTCTTGTAGCTCCTCCCCCTGTTGCTCCTGTGTGCTGATTGGCTGCTCTGGCTCACTGATCACACGCGGTGATTTCCGGTGTGAGGTGGTTTTTTGCGCCCGCGTAGATCCATGCGTCCGCTCCTCCCCCAGCTCTCCGAACATTTCCGAAGCTAGAACTGGGGGAGGGCAGAGCAAGGGGAGAGAGAAGTCCACGCCCCCTCCCTCATCTCCCCTCCCTGAACTCGGCTGGACGCAGATCTCTACGGCCACGCCCCCTCCCTGAGGACGTAAATCTCCACGGCAGGTCCCTCCCTCATCTCCCCTCCCTGAGGACGTAGAGCAGTGCTCCCAATGAGCTCTATGTGTAAAGGGGGACATACTGCACGGGCTAAAGGGGGGCATACTGTACGGGCTAAAGGGGGACATACTGCACGGGCTAAAGGGGGACATACTGTACGGGCTAAAGGGGGACATACTGCACGGGCTAAAGGGAGACATACTGCACGGGCTAAAGGGGGGCATACTGTACGGGCTAAAGGGGGACATACTGCACGGGCTAAAGGGGGGCATACTGTACGGGCTAAAGGGGGACATACTGCACGGGCTAAAGGGGGGCATACTGCACGGGCTAAAGGGGGACATACTGCACGGGCTAAAGGGGGACATACTGCACGGGCTAAAGGGGGACATACTGCACGGGCTAAAGGGGGACATACTGCACGGGCTAAAGGGGGGCATACTGCACGGGCTAAAGGGGGGCATACTGCACGGGCTAAAGGGGGACATACTGCACGGGCTAAAGGGGGACATACTGCACGGGCTAAAGGGGGACATACTGCACGGGCTAAAGGGGGACATACTGCACGGGCTAAAGGGGGACATACTGCACGGGCTAAAGGGGGACATAATGCACGGGCTAAAGGGGGACATACTGCACGGGCTAAAGGGGGAC
>NW_026609429.1:300000-375820 GCF_029499605.1 Hyla sarda
TCCCCCTCTCTGATGCGGATGAGATTATAAGCACCTCTTAAGTCCAGTTTGGTAAAGATGTGGGCACCTTGGAGGCGATCAAAGAGTTCAGAGATGAGAGGTAGGGGGTAGCGGTTCTTAACCGTGATTTTATTAAGACCGCGGTAGTCAATGCAAGGGCGTAGAGAGCCATCTTTTTTGGACACAAAGAAAAATCCGGCTCCGGCAGGAGAGGAGGATTTACGGATAAAGCCCTTTTTTAAATTTTCCTGGACGTATTCAGACATGGCAAGAGTCTCTGGGGCGGACAGAGGATAAATTCTGCCCCGGGGTGGAGTAGTGCCCGGGAGGAGGTCGATAGGACAATCATAAGGCCTGTGAGGAGGTAGAGTCTCAGCTTGTTTTTTGCAAAAAACATCCGCAAAGTCCATATAGGCCTTAGGGAGACCGGTTACGGGAGGAACCACAGAGTCACGGCAAGGGTTACTGGGAACCGGTTTTAGGCAGTCCTTGGAACAAGAGGGCCCCCAACTCTTGATCTCCCCAGTGGACCAATCCAGGGTTGGGGAGTGAAGTTGAAGCCAGGGAAGTCCAAGGAGAATTTCAGAAGTGCAATTGGGAAGGACCAAAAGTTCAATCCTCTCGTGATGAGGTCCGATGTGCATTAGAAGGGGCTCCGTGCGGAAACGTATGGTACAGTCCAATCTTTCATTGTTTACACAATTGATGTAGAGGGGTCTGGTGAGACTGGTCACCGGGATGTTGAACCTGTTGACGAGAGAGGCCAAAATAAAATTTCCTGCAGATCCGGAGTCCAAGAAGGCCACAGCAGAGAAGGAGAAGGCAGATGCAGACATCCGCACAGGCACAGTAAGACGTGGAGAAGCAGAGTAGACATCAAGGACTGTCTCACCTTTGTGCGGAGTCAGCGTACGTCTTTCCAGGCGGGGAGGACGGATAGGACAATCCTTCAGGAAGTGTTCGGTACTAGCACAGTACAGGCAGAGATTCTCCATGCGGCGTCGTGTCCTCTCTTGAGGTGTCAGGCGAGACCGGTCGACCTGCATAGCCTCCACGGCGGGAGGCACAGGAACAGATTGCAGGGGACCAGAGGAGAGAGGAGCCGGGGAGAAGAAACGCCTCGTGCGAACAGAGTCCATATCCTGGCGGAGCTCCTGACGCCTTTCGGAAAAACGCATGTCAATGCGAGTGGCTAGGTGAATGAGTTCATGTAGATTAGCAGGGATTTCTCGTGCGGCCAGAACATCTTTAATGTTGCTGGATAGGCCTTTTTTAAAGGTCGCGCAGAGGGCCTCATTATTCCAGGATAATTCTGAAGCAAGAGTACGGAATTGTACGGCATACTCGCCAACGGAAGAATTACCCTGGACCAGGTTCAACAGGACAGTCTCAGCAGAAGAGGCTCGGGCAGGTTCCTCAAAGACACTTCGAATTTCCGAGAAGAAGGAGTGTACAGAGGCAGTGACGGGGTCATTGCGGTCCCAGAGCGGTGTGGCCCAAGACAGGGCTTTTCCAGACAGAAGGCTGACTACGAAAGCCACCTTAGACCTTTCAGTGGGAAACTGGTCCGACATCATCTCCAGGTGCAGGGAACATTGGGAAAGAAAGCCACGGCAAAACTTAGAGTCCCCATCAAATTTATCCGGCAAGGATAGTCGTAGACCAGAAGCGGCCACTCGCTGCGGAGGAGATGCAGGAGCTGGCGGAGGAGATGATTGCTGAAGCTGTGGTAGTAACTGCTGAAGCATAACGGTCAGTTGAGACAGCTGTTGGCCTTGTTGCGCTATCTGTTGCGACTGCTGGGCGACCACCGTGGTGAGGTCAGCGACAACTGGCAGAGGAACTTCAGCGGGATCCATGGCCGGATCTACTGTCACGATGCCGGCTGGCAGGTAGTGGATCCTCTGTGCCAGAGAGGGATTGGCGTGGACCGTGCTAGTGGATCGGTTCTAAGTCACTACTGGTTTTCACCAGAGCCCGCCGCAAAGCGGGATGGTCTTGCTGCGGCGGTAGTGACCAGGTCGTATCCACTAGCAACGGCTCAACCTCTCTGGCTGCTGAAGATAGGCGCGGTACAAGGGAGTAGACAGAAGCAAGGTCGGACGTAGCAGAAGGTCGGGGCAGGCAGCAAGGATCGTAGTCAGGGGCAACGGCAGGAGGTCTGGAACACAGGCTAGGAACATACAAGGAAACGCTTTCACTGGCACGATGGCAACAAGATCCGGCAAGGAAGTGCAGGGGAAGTGAGGTGATATAGGGAATTGCACAGGTGATAACACTAATTGGAACCACTGCGCCAATCAGCGGCGCAGTGGCCCTTTAAATCGCAAAGACCCGGCGCGCGCGCGCCCTAGGGAGCGGGGCCGCGCGCGCCGGGACAGGACTGACGGAGAGCGAGTCAGGTACGGGAGCCGGGGTGCGCATCGCGAGCGGGCGCTACCCGCATCGCGAATCGCATCCCGGCTGGAGGCGGTATCGCAGCGCCCCGGGTCAGTGGATCTGACCGGAGCGCTGCAGTGAGGAGAGTGTAGCGAGCGCTCCGGGGAGGAGCGGGGACCCGGAGCGCTTGGCGTAACAGTTATATACAACAAAAACATACAAGAATGACTGTGGATAGTACATGACACTGTGCAGGGTCACCGCTGGGGTTATATACACCAAAAACATACAAGAATGAATGTGGATAGTACATAACGCTGTTCAGGGTCAGCGCCAGGGTTATATATACCAAAAACATACAAGAATGACTGCGGATAGTACATGACGCTGTTCAGGGTCAGTGCTGGCATTATATACACCAAAAACATACAAAAATGACTGCAAATAGTACATGATACTGTTCAGGGTCAGCACTGGGGTTATATACACCAAAAACATACAAGAATGACTGCGGATAGTATATGACGCTGTTCAGGGTCAGCGCTGGGGTTGTATACACCAAAAACATACAATAATGACTGCGGATAGTACATGACACTGTTCAGGGTCAGTGCTGGGGTTATATACACCAAAAACATACAAGAATGACTGCGGATAGTACATGATGCTGTTCAGGGTCAGCGCTGGGGTTATATAAACCAAAAACATACAAGAATGACTGTGGATAGTACATGACACTGTGCAGGGTCACCGCTGGGGTTATATACACCAAAAACATACAAGAATGAATGTGGATAGTACATAACGCTGTTCAGGGTCAGCGCCAGGGTTATATATACCAAAAACATACAAAAATGACTGCGGATAGTACATGACACTGTTCAGGGTAAGCGCTGAGGTTATATACACCAAAAACATACAAAAATGACTGCAGATAGTACATGATACTGTTCAGGGTCAGCACTGGGGTTATATACACCAAAAACATACAAGAATGACTGCGGATAGTACATGACGCTGTTCAGGGTCAGCGCTGGGGTTGTATACACCAAAAACATACAATAATGACTGCGGATAGTACATGACACTGTTCAGGGTCAGTGCTGGGGTTATATACACCAAAAACATACAAGAATGACTGCGGATAGTACATGATGCTGTTCAGGGTCAGCGCTGGGGTTATATAAACCAAAAACATACAAGAATGACTGCGGATAGTACATGACACTGTTCAGGGTCAGCGCTGGGGTTATATACACCAAAAACATACAAGAATGACTGTAGATAGTACATGACACTGTTCAGGGTCAGTGCTGGGGTTATATACACCAAAAACATACAATAATGATTGCGGATAGTACATGACACTGTTCAGGGTCAGCGCTGGCATTATATACACCAAAAACATACAAGAATGACTGCGGATAGTACATGACACTGTGCAGGGTCACCGCTGGGGTTATATACACCAAAAACATACAAGAATGACTGCGGATAGTACATAACGCTGCTCAGGGTCAGCACCAGGGTTATATACACCAAAAACATACAAGAATGACTGCGGATAGTACATGACACTGTTCAGAGACAGCACTGGGGTTATATACACCAAAAACATACAAGAATGACTGCGGATAGTACATGACGCTGTTCAGGGTCAGCGCTGGAGTTATATACACCAAAAACATACAAGAATGACTTTGGATAGTACATGACACTGTTCAGGGTCAGCGCTGGCATTATATATACCAAAAACATACGAGAATGACTGCGGATAGTACATGACACTGTTCAGGGACAGCGCTGGGGTTATATACACCAAAAACATACAATAATGACTGCGGATAGTACATGACACTGCTCAGGGTCAGTGCTGGGGTTATATACACCAAAAACATACAAGAATGACTGCGGATAGTACATGACACTGTTCAGGGTCAGCGCTGGGGTTATATACATCAAAAACATACAAGAATGACTGCGGATAGTACATGAAACTGTTCAGGGTCAGCGCTGGGGTTATATACACCAAAAACATACAAGAATGACTGCGGATAGTACATGACACTGTTAGGTGTCAGCGCTGGGGTTATATACACCAAAAACATACAAGAATGACTGCAGATAGTACATGACACTGTTCAGGGTCAGCGCTGGGGTTATATACACCAAAAACATACAAGAATGACTGTGGATAGTCCATGACACTGCTCAGGGTCAGCGCTGGGGTTATATACACCAAAAACATACAAGAATGACTGCAGATAGTACATGACACTGTTCAGGGTCAGCACTGGGGTTATATACGCCAAAAACATACAAGAATGACTGTGGATAGTACATGACACTGTTTAGGGTCAGCGCTGGGGTTATATACACCAAAAACATACAAGAATGACTGCGGATAGTACATGAAACTGTTCAGGGTCAGCGCTGGGGTTATATACACCAAAAACATACAATAATGACTGCGGATAGTACATGACACTGTTAGGCGTCAGCGCTGGGGTTATATACACCAAAAACATACAAGAATGACTGCAGATAGTACATGACACTGTTCAGGGTCAGCGCTGGGGTTATATACACCAAAAACATACAAGAATGACTGCGGATAGTCCATGACACTGCTCAGGGTCAGCGCTGGGGTTATATACACCAAAAACATACAAGAATGACTGCAGATAGTACATGACACTGTTCAGGGTCAGCACTGGGGTTATATACACCAAAAACATACAAAAATGACTGCGGATAGTACTTGACGCTGTTCAGGGTCAGCGCTGGGGTAATATATACCAAAAACATACAAGAATGACTGCGGATAGTACATGACACTGTTCAGGGTCAGCGCTGGGGTTATATACACCAAAAACATACAAGAATGACTGCGGATAGTACATGACACTGTTCAGGGTCAGCGCTGAGGTTATATACACCAAAGACATACAAGAATGACTGCGGATAGTACATTACGCTGTTCAGGGACAGCGCTGGGGTTATAAACACCAAAAACATACAAGAATGACTGCGGATAGTACATGGCACTGTTCAGGGTAAGCGCTGGGGTTATATGCACCAAAAACATACAAGAATGACTGCGGATAGTACATGACGCTGTTCAGGGTCAGCGCTGGGGTTATATACACCAAAAACATACAAGAATGACTGCGGATAGTACATGGCGCTGTTCAGGGTCAGCGCTGGGGTAATATACACCAAAAACATACAAGAATGACTGCGGATAGTACATGACACTGTTCAGGGTCAGTGCTGGGGTTATATACACCAAAAATATACAAGAATGACTGCGGATAGTACATGACGCTGTTCAGGGTCAGCGCTGGGGTTATATACACTAAAAACATACAGGAATGACTGCGGATAGTACATGACACTGCTCAGTGTCAGCGCTGGGGTTTATATACACCAAAAACATACAAGAATGACTGCGGATAGTACATGATGCTGTTCCGGGTCAGCGCTGGGGTTATATATACCAAAAACATACAAGAATGACTGCGGATAGTACATGACACTGTTCAGGGTAAGCGCTGGGGTTATATACACCAAAAACATACAAGAATGACTGCGGATAGTACATGACGCTGTTCAGGGTCAGTGCTGGGGTTGTATATGCCAAAAACATACAAGAATGACTGCGGATAGTACATGACGCTGTTGAGGGTCAGCACTGGGGTTATATAAACCAAAAACATACAAGAATGACTGCGGATAGTACATGACACTGTTCATGGTCAGCGCTGGGATTATATACACCAAAAACATACAAGAATGACTGCGGATAGTACATTACGCTGTTCAGGGTCAGCGCTGGGGTTATATACACCAAAAATATACAAGAATGACTGCGGATAGTACATGACGCTGTTCAGGGTCAGCGCTGGGGGTTATATATACCAAAAACATACAAGAATGACTGCAGATAGTACATGACACTGTTCAGGGTCAGTGCTGGGGGTTATATACACCAAAAACATACAAGAATGACTGCGGATAGTACATGACACTGGTCAGGGTCAGCGTTGGGGGTTATATACACCAAAAATGTACAAGAATGACTGCGGATAGTACATGACGCTGTTCAGGATCAGCGCTGGGGTTATATACACCAAAAACATACAAGAATGACTGCGGATAGTACATGACACTGTTCAGGATCAGCGCTGGGGTTATATATACCAAAAACATACAAGAATGACTGCGGATAGTACATGACACTGTTCAGGGTCAGCGCTGGGGTTGTATACACCAAAAACATACAAGAATGACTGCGGATAGTACATGACGCTGTTCAGGGTCAGCGCTGGGGTTATACACACCAAAAACATACAAGAATGACTGCGGATAGTACATGACACTGTTAGGGGTCAGCGCTGGGGTTATATACACCAAAAACATATAAGAATGACTGCGGATAGTACATGACACTGTTCAGGATCAGTGCTGGGGTTATATACACCAAAAACATACAAGAATGACTGCGGATAGTACACGACGCTGTTCAGGGTCAGCGCTGGAGTTATATACACCAAAACATACAAGAATGACTGCGGATAGTACATGACACTGTTCAGGGTCAGCGATGGCATTATATACACCAAAAAAATACAAGAATGACTGCGGATAGTACATGACACTGTTCAGGGTCAGCGCTGGGGTTATATACACCAAAAAAATACAAGAATGACTGCGGATATTACATAACACTGTTCAGGGTCAGCGCTGGGGTTATATACACCAAAACATACAAGAATGACTGCGGAAAGTACATGACACTGTTCAGGGTCAGCGATGGCATTATATACACCAAAAAAATACAAGAATGACTGCGGATAGTACATGACACTGTTCAGGGTCAGCGCTGGGGTTATATACACCAAAAAAATACAAGAATGACTGCGGATATTACATAACACTGTTCAGGGTCAGCGCTGGGGTTATATACACCAAAACATACAAGAATGACTGCGGATAGTACATGACACTGTTCAGGGTCAGCGCTGGGGTTATATACACCAAAAAAATACAAGAATGACTGCGGATATTACATGACTCTGTTCAGGGTCAGCGCTGGGGTTATATACACCAAAACATACAAGAATGACTGCGGATAGTACATGACACTGTTCAGGGTCAGCGATGGCATTATATACACCAAAAAAATACAAGAATGACTGCGGATAGTACATGACACTGTTCAGGATCAGTGCTGGGGTTATATACACCAAAAACATACAAGAATGACTGCGGATAGTACACGACGCTGTTCAGGGTCAGCGCTGGGGTTATATACACCAAAAACATACAAGAATGACTGCGGATAGTACATGAAACTGTTCAGGGTCAGCGCTGGGGTTATATACACCAAAAACATACAAAAATGACTGCGGATAGTACTTGATACTGTTCAGGGTCAGCACTGGGGTTATATACACCAAAAACATACAAGAATGACTGCGGATAGTACACGACGCTGTTCAGGGTCAGCGCTGGGGTTATATACACCAAAAACATACAAGAATGACTGCGGATAGTACACGACGCTGTTCAGGGTCAGCGCTGGGGTTATATACACCAAAAACATACAAGAATGACTGCGGATAGTACATGACACTGTTCAGGGTCAGTGCTGGGGTTATATATACCAAAAACATACAAGAATGACTGCGGATAGTACAAGACACTGTTCAGGATCAGTGCTGGGGTTATATATACCAAAAACATACAAGAATGACTGCAGATAGTACATGACACTGTTCAGGGTCACCGCTGGGGTTATATACACCAAAAACATACAAGAATGACTGCGGATAGTACATGACACTGTTCAGGATCAGTGCTGGGGTCATATACACCAAAAACATACAAGAATGACTGCGGATAGTACATGACGCTGTTCAGGATCAGTGCTGGGGTTATATACACCAAAAATATACAAGAATGGCTGCGGATAGTACATGACACTTTTCAGGGTTAGCGCTGGCATTATATACCGTATATACTCGAGTATAAGCCGAGTTTTTCAGCACGATTTTTCGTGCTGAAAACACCCCTCTCGGCTTATACTCGAGGGAACTCTCCACCCGCAGTGGTCTTCAACCTGCGGACCTCCAGAGGTTTCAAAACTACAACTCCCAGCAAGCCCGGGCAGCCATCGGCTGTCCGGGCTTGCTGGGAGTTGTAGTTTTGAAACCTCCGGAGGTCCGCAGGTTGAAGACCACTGCGGCCTTCGACATCATCCAGCCCCCTCTCACCCCCCTTTAGTTCTGTACAGTACTCAACTCCGCTCGGGGCTGGTCCGGTGCTGCAGGACTGTCCGGTGAGGAGGTGGTCCGGTGGGATAGTGGTTCCGGGCTGCTATCTTCACCGGGGAGGCCTCTTCTAAGCGCTTCAGGCTCGGCCCCAGAATAGTCACGTTGCCTTGACAACGACGCAGAGGTACGTTCATTGCCAACGTACTTCTGCGTCATTGTCAAGGCAACGCCTCTATTCCGGGCCGGAAGCGCGGAGAAGAGGCGCCCCCGGTGAAGATAGCAGCCCGGAACCACTATCCCACCGGACCACCTCCTCTCCGGACAGTCCTGCAGCACCGGACCAGCGCCGAGCGGAGGTGAGTACTGTACAGAACTAAAGGGGGGTGAGAAGGGGCTGGATGATGTCGAAGGCCTCAGTGGTCTTCAACCTGCGGACCTCCGGAGGTTTCAAAACTACAACTCCCAGCAAGCCCGGACAGCCGATGGCTGCCCGGGCTTGCTGGGAGTTGTAGTTTTGAAACCTCTGGAGGTCCGCAGGTTGAAGACCACTGAGGGCGGATGATGAGAAGAGGATGATGAAGGGGGGGTGTGGGATGATGACAAGAGGATGATGAAGGGGGGTGTGGGATGATGAAGGGGGGTGGGGATGATGACAAGGGGATGATGAAGGGGGGGTGTGGGATGATTACAAGGGGATGATGAAGGGGGGGGTGTGGGATGATTACAAGGGGATGATGAAGGGGGGTGGGGATGATGACAAGGGGATGATGAAGGGGGGTGGGGATGATGACAAGGGGATGATGAAGGGGGGATGTGTGGGATGATGACAAGGGGATGATGACAGGTGATGATGAGGGTCTGGATGATGACAGGCGGTGATGATGATGATGAGGATGTTAATGACGGGTCTGGATGATGACAGGGGGATGATGTATTTCCCACCCTAGGCTTATACTCGAGTCAATATCTTTTCCTGTGATTTTGGGTTGAAATTAGGGGTCTCGGCTTATACTCGAGTATATACGGTACACCAAAAACATACAAGAATGACTGTGGATAGTACATGACACTGTTCAGGGTCAGCGCTGGGGTTATATACACCAAAAACATACAAGAATGACTGCGGATAGTACATGACGCTGTTCAGGGTCAGCGCTGGGGTTATATACACCAAAAACATACAAGAATGACTGCGGATAGTACATGACACTGTTCAGGGTCAGCGCTGGGGTTATATACACCAAAAACATACGAGAATGACTGCGGATAGTACATGACGCTGTTCAGGGTCAGCGCTGGGGTTATATACACCAAAAACATACAAGAATGACTGCGGATAGTACATAACGCTGCTCAGGGTCAGCGCTGGGGTTATATACACCAAAAATATACAAGAATGACTGCGGATAGTACATGACACTGTTCAGGGTCAGCGCTGGGGTTATATACACCAAAACATACAAGAATGACTGCGGATAGTACATGACACTGTTCAGGGTCAGCGCTGGGGTTATATACACCAAAAATATACAAGAATGACTGCAGATAGTACAAGACACTGTTCAGGGTCAGCGTTGGGGTTATATACACCAAAAACATACAAGAATGACTGCGGATAGTACATGATACTGTTCAGGGTCAGCGCTGGGGTTATATACACCAAAACATACAAGAATGACTGCGGATAGTACATGACGCTGTTCAGGGTCAGCGCTGGGGTTATATATACCAAAAATATACAAGAATGACTGCAGATAGTACAAGACACTGTTCAGGGTCAGCGTTGGGGTTATATTCACCAAAAACATACAAGAATGACTGCGGATAGTACATGACACTGTTCAGGGTCAGTGCTGGGGTTATATACACCAAAAACATACAAGAATGACTGCGGATAGTACATGACACTGTTCAGGGTCAGTGCTGGGGTTATATAAACCAAAAACATACAAAAATGACTGCGGATAGTACATGATACTGTTCAGGGTCAGCGCTGGGGTTATATGCACCAAAAACATACAAGAATGACTGCGGATAGTACATGACGCTGTTCAGGGTCAGCGCTGGGGTTATATACACCAAAAACATACAAGAATGACTGCGGATAGTACATGGCGCTGTTCAGGGTCAGCGCTGGGGTTATATACACCAAAAACATACAAGAATGACTGCGGATAATACATGACACTGTTCATGGTCAGGGCTGGGGTTATATACACCAAAAACATACAAGAATGACTGTGGATAGTACATGACACTGTTCAGGGTCAGCGCTGGGGTTATATACACCAAAAACATACAAGAATGACTGCGGATAGTACATGACACTGTTCAGGGTCAGCGCTGGCATTATATACACCAAAAACATACAAGAATGACTGCGGATAGTACATGACACTGTTCAGGGTCAGCGTTGGGGTTATATACACCAAAAACAAACAAGAATGACTGCGGATAGTACATGACACTGTTCAGGGTCAGCGCTGGGGTTATATACACCAAAAACATACAAGAATGACTGCGGATAGTACATGACACTGTTCAGGGTCAGTGCTGGGGTTATATACACCAAAAACATACAAGAATGACTGTGGATAGTACATGACACTGTTCAGGGTCAGTGCTGGGGTTATATACACCAAAAACATACAAGAATGACTGTGGATAGTACATGACACTGTTCAGGGTCAGCGTTGGGGTTTATATACACCAAAAACAAACAAGAATGACTGCGGACAGTACAAGAAGATAAGAGCAAACAATGGAATATCATAGTGCTGCCATTTGGAGTGAATACGGTCGCACCTTTCTCTTCTCATCTAAAGATAAATGGATGAAAAGTTATAAATTTGTTCCCAAAAATATTGTGCAAACATATGTAACTTCGTAAGTAGCTTGGGAAGTGGGAAGTTCTTTTATCCTTTTTTACCCTTTTATGTTGTTTGAGCAATTTCTTAACGTAAATGTATGTCCTGGTGGGCTGGTGCTTAAAGGGGTTCTCTGCCTCTAGACATCTTAACCCCATCCAAAGTATAGGGTATAAGATGTCTGATTGTGGGGGTCTCACTGCTGGAAGCCCCCAAGATCTCGGCTGTGGCACCCCAGACATCCGGTGCACGGAGCGAACTTTGCTCCATGCCAGATGACTGGCGATGTGGGGCGGAGGCTCGTGACATCACTGTCACGCCCCGTTGAAAAAGTCATGGTCATGCCCTCTCAATGAGAGTCTATGGGAGGGGGTGTGACGGCTGTTACACCCCTTCCCATAGACTTGCATTGATGGGGTGTAGCCGTGACATCACGAGCGGGGCACGGCCATGTAGTCGAGAGCCTCCGGTGCTCCGACACCTTTAAACACTCCCAGGTGGTCCAGGGGGGTGAATCTCCCCAACCCCCCAAACCCCCCCCCCCCTGTAGCGCCATCATGGAGGAGTGATCCACTGTGGAGGTAGCCGGAGGGCTTACCTCTCCTCCAGCGCTGACTGCAGCTCAGGATTGATAGATCCTGGCTGGACCAGGCTTTATTAATCGAGCACAGAGCACACAGATCAATGGAGTTCTATGGAACTAATCTGTATGAGGAATATAATGATTCCCTAAGGGACTAATAAAGTGCAAAAAAAAAAGTTTAATAAAAGTTAAAAAAAAAACACCCATTATCCCTTTCCATATTAAAAGTTTAAATCAGCCACCTTTTCCCAAATTCCATATAAAAAAACATGTTAAAATAATAAAAATAGACACGTGATATTGCCACGTGCATAAATGCCCGAACTTCAAAGATATAGTTAATTAAACTGCACGGTCAATGGCGTACACATAAATAAATACAAAATCCACTTTGTATAAACACCAATCAAAAAGTCACATAAAAACAAAAATAGTAAAAATAAAAACGACAGATCATGGCTCAAAAAATTACTCTCACACATCCCTGTATAGCAAATAATAAAAAAAAGTCAGAAGATGACATTTTCAAACCTACTAGTTTTTGTGCATAAAGTTATACATTTTTTTAACAGAAGTCAAAACTATATAAGTTTGGGACCTACAGAATAAAGATAAGGCGTCATTTTTTACCAAAAAGTGCACTGTGTACAATCGGAAGCCCCCAAAAGTTACAAAATTATTACATTTTTTTCAAAATTTAGCCCCGTAAATATATTTTTTCTGGTTTTACCGTAGACTTTGTGGTGAAATTTTTGATGTAATTAAAAGTTAAATTGGTGACGCAAAAAACAAGACACATATGGGGCTCTAGGTGGAAAATTTAAAGCGTTATGATTTTTATAAGGGGAGGACAAAGTCCTTAAGCGGTTAAAAATATATGTATATTTAAAAAAAATGGAATAAGCCCCTCCCCAAATTAAAATTAACTCACCCCCCTTTACCATTTTACATATTAAAAAGTGTAAAAAAAAATCAATAATGGAGTAAACATAAAAATAATAAAAAATCCAAAATTGCTATAAATGAAATAAAAAGTGATCAAAAAGTCACAAATACGCAAGAGTGGTACTAATAAAAACTACAGATCACGGCAGAATAAGTGACCCCCATGCAGCCCCAAATACAAAAAAAATTAGCAGGTTATAGGGGGTCAGAATGGAGCAAATTTAAACATACTGATTTTGTTACAAAAGTTTCCGTTTAAATTTTTTTTTTTTAAGTAATATGAAAAAAATCATGTAAACATGGTGATCATTATAATCGTATTGATCCACAAAATAAAGAGAACATGGCAGCATTACAGTAAAGTGTTCAGCATGAAAACCAAACCCTTCATAAGGTCCCAAAAAATTTTTGTGAGGTGAAATTGAAAAAATAATTATTTTTCGAAAATGCTCTTTTTTACGCCATTGACTCTGTCACACTGACATGTAATCTTTATTCTTTACAACAATAACCAATTTGTATACTTTCCATCTTTTTTTTTGTGCCATTTTCTGACCCCTTTAACTTTTAACGTTGGTGGTTCGAGGGTTTATTTTTGCACCGTGATCGGTATTTTTTTTTTATCGGTACCATTCGTGTATTGATCGGCCTTTTAAATCGTTTTTTATTTCATTTTCTTCTATACAATTCTGTTTTTTTTTATTATTATTACGTTTACCTCATTTACACTTTTTTTGTAAAAAAAAAATGGGAAAGGGGGTGATTCTAAATGTTATTATGGCAGGAGTTAATTTATATAGGGGTTAACGCTATTAGTTTTTTTTTTAGCAATTTATTAGTCTCCATAGGGGACTTGTATGAGGAATCATTAGGTTGTTCATATACTGTTGATCACTACCTATGTACTGCATTGTTCCATGACATCTGCGCTCTATTGGTAGTGGCTGCCACAGACAGGATCTATCAATAGGAGCAGATCAGTAGACATGGAGACTTAGATTAGGGCACCAGCTGCCGGATCACCTGGCCGCAATAGACCCGCAGCCAGGAGATCCGACCCACTGCACCAACAACAATTACTTCAGCATGCATTTAAAGTGTTAATAACTGCCCACTGTTTACGCTACATGTTGGCTATTAGCGGCGGCCCTTAGCTATGGAGCAGACTCCAGCACCATGATGGATTAAAACTGTCATGGGTTGCAAAGGGGTTAAATAAAAATGGAACACTATAGACAAAAGTCCTGTCCAAATATATTTTGTATACATTTCTTGACCTCCATCCAGGACCTCCAGCGATATCCTCTATAAATACAAAACTTGTTGTCCGCACATGTTACACTGGATGAGACTGGAAGAGACAATATGGCGGATGGGCGAGGAGTCTCATCACTGTAGACCCTCCTATAACCCGGGTCTATGGTGACACCAAAAGAACAGATTTTCTTTCTGGTATTTGTTATAAAAATAAATATCTATAAAGTTCTGTTTATTACACGACTTTCATTACAAGTCACTGGCAGGGTCCCCGATCCTCCTCCGGACAGGTATACTTGGTGCTGTCACCCTCCGGGATATGGATCTTCTACCAATGATGATAAATTGTGTTCTGTGAATTTCTGGGATTTTATTTCATTCCTATAGATATAATATTTCCATCATCCATAGTGAGAGTCCGGACCTGGTATAATATTTCCATCATCCATAGTGACAGTCCGGACCTGATATAATACAGTGACCCCTCGACCTATGATGGCCCCGACATATGATCATTTCAGCATACGATCACTCTCAGAGGCAGCATCAACATACGATGCTTTTGTATGTCGCGGCCATCGCATAAACGGCTATCCTGCAGCTCAGACTGCTTCATGTCACAACCGGCAGGACTGGTAGTGGATCCTCTGGACCAGAGAGGCGATGGCGCGGGTTGTACCAGAGGACCGGTTCTAAGTGGTTACTGGTTTTCACCAGAGCCCGCCGCAAGGCGGGATGGACTTGCTGCGGCAGTAACCACCAGGTCGTATCCTCCAGTAGCAACTCAACCTCTCTGGCGGCTGATATGGCGTGGTACACAGGGAGCAGGCAGGAGCGTAGTCGGACGTAGCAGAGGTCAGGGCAGGCGGCAAGGGTTCAAAGGCGAGTAGGTGGTAGCAATGGGTTCGGCAATAGGCAAGGCAATACACACAATATGGAACGCTTTCTCAGAGGCACTAGGGCACAAAGATCCGGCAAGGGCAGAAAGAGGCAGGTGCCTTTTATTGGGAAGGACAGGGGAAGTGAGGAACCAGCGCACCAATTACCGGTGTGCTTGCCCTTTAAATTTACTGAAGGCGGCGCCCGCGTGCCCTAGAGAGCAGGGCCGCGCACGCCGGGAAGCAGAGGTGGACGGTGCAGGGTGCGGGGAGCCAGGTAAGTGGAATAGGGATGCGGCGCGTGAACGGGGACCAGCCGTCACGGCAGCCGCGTCCCCGACACAAGGGAACCCGGGCTCCCGGTCAGTGTGACTGACCGGGGGACGCCGGGATCCCGAGGCAGTAGGCCGAGGGAGCGGGCGCTCCGGTCCGGGGAAGGGGACCGGAGCGCACGCTGTGACACTTCTGCTGCCATTGGATAGCCATTTACGGTGCCCCGTGTGGTCCGCTGACGATCACTTACCTGTCCTCAGGGCTCCGGTGTGTCCTCTTCGGAATCCCTCCATTGTTGGCTCTCCATTGTCGTCATCACGTCGCTGCGCACGCCGTCCCGTCATCCAATAGGAGCGGCGTGCGTAGCGACGTGATGGCGGCGACGGAGAGCGAGGATGCCAGGGTAGAAGAGGCCTTGCCGGAGCATCAGGGATTAAAAAGCGATGGACGGCGACGTCCCGGGCAGCGGTGACGATCGGTGACGGTCCGGAGCGGCGGGGACACGTGAGTTCAACTTCCTATACCAGTGGTCTTCAACCTGCGGACCTCCAGATGTTGCAAAACTACAACTCCCTGCATGCCCGGACAGCCAACGGCTGTCCGGGCATGCTGGGTGTTGTAGTTTTGCAACATCTGGAGGTCCGCAGGTTGCAGACCACTGTCCTATACTTTACATTGCACGGATCCCTCAACATACGATGGTTTCAACAAAGGATGGTCCATTTGGAACGGATTCCCATCGTATGTTGAGGGACCACTGTATTTCCATCATCCACAGTGAGAGTCCGGACCTGATCTAATATTTCCATCATCCACAGGGAGAGTCCGGACCTGATCTAATATTTCCATCATCCATAGTGAGAGTCCGGACCTGGTATAATATTTCCATCATCCATAGTGAGAGTCCGGATCACATGACACACTGATATCTCATTCCCTATAATATAAGACACCTCGTCCACTGTCTTCTATATATACAGATTAATCTCCATGGGGAACCATTCTGTGGGGATTTCTCTCTCGTCTGCTGAGGAAAATACTATATGGAGAAAACTGTGGATACTCGGTAACTAGAGATGAGTGAACTTTTCAAATTTTTGATTCTCTGGATTCACCAAACTTTCCAAAAATGTTCAGTTTGCGTTAAACCAGTTCTCCACAAACCAACAATGAAATAAGCCTGAAAAATCCCTGTATAGCATTGTATAAGAGCTGTAAAAGTGTTCAGTACTTATGAAGTGGTTTTAAAGGGGTACTCTGCCCCTAGACATCTTATCCCCTATCCAAAGGATAGGGGATAAGATATCAGATCGCCACGGTGCCGCTGCTGGGGAGCCCTGGGATCCCCGCTGCGGCACTACGCTATCATTACAGCACAGAGCGAGTTCGCTCTGCACGTAATGATGGGCGATACAGGGGCCGGAGCATCGTTACGTCACAGCTCCGCCCCTCGTGACATCACGGCCCGGCCCCTTAATGCAAGTCTATGGGAGGGGGACCGCGGCGGGACCGCGGCGATCTGACATCTTATCCCCTATCCTTTGGATAGGGGATAAGATGTCTAGGGGCGGAATACCCCTTTAAGGCTTAGTTGTAGCAAAATGTGGTAACCCATGGTAACTAGCGGATTATGATTTTTAACACTAAAATTAAAAAGCATAAAGTCTCCCCGGTTGTTGGCTGATGCCACCGGTGTTATAATGGACACAGATTGGAGGACGCAATGGATGTTTCCAAGTATTTCCAAAAAATGATCCCTTTTTGGAAGTAGCAACAGGATTGTTTTCTCAAACTAATAAAGAAGAAATAGTTTTACATGAAAAGCAGAGTTTTTTTTCCTTTTTGGGGAATAATAGGTTTTGTATGCGTAGCAAGTATATGTAGAAAAAGGAATAGATCAGTTCACCACAACCTCTCCTTGTGGAAGCTCGTGAGAAGACACTGGGGCCGAGCCCCGCGGTGAGGCCATCAGCAGGAACACTAGTAGACTTCCGGCTCCCAACAAACGGTAAAATCCAATGCTTTATTGTGAACGTAGTTAAAATCCAAGTGTAACATAACAAAAGGTAAAACATACAAAGGAAACGCACCAACGCATTTCTACGTATTAACAAGTCTTAATCATGGCACTGGTTTGTGACAAACAATAGCAATATATACCTGCTTGTTCCTGTGATGCCACGACCATAGGTGAACAACCACAAAGGGGCGTACATGAGCGGTGCGGCATCCACATAAGGCTGGGTTCACATCACGTTTTCTCCCATACGGGAGCGCATACGGCAGGGGGGAGCTGAAACCTCGCACTCCCGTATGCCTTTCTATGCGCTCCCGTATGTAATTTTTTTCAATGAGCCGTCCGGAGTGAAACGTTCGGTCCGGTCGGCTCATTTTTGCACCGTATGCGCTTTTTCCCCGGACCTCAAACTGGTCAACCACGGTTTTAGGTCCGGTTGTAAAAGCTACAGTGGGGATCCAAAGTTTGTGCACCCCAGGTAAAAATTTGTATTAATGTGCCTAAAGAAACCAAGAAAAGATCAAAAGGCATCAAATTACAGATTAGACATTCTTATAATATGTCAGCAAAAGTTACATTTTATTTCCATCATTTACACTTTCAAAATAACAGAAAACAAAAAAATGGCGTCTGCAAAAGTTTGTGCACCCTGCAGAGTTAATATCTTGTACTGCCCCCTTTGGCAAGTATCACAGCTTGTAAACGCTTTTTGTAGCCAGCCAAGAGTCTTTCAATTCCGTTTGAGGCATCTTTGCCCATTCTTCCTTACAAAAGTCTTCCAGTTCTTTGAGATTTCTGGGCTGTCTGTCACGCACTGCTCTTTTAAGGTCTATCCATAGATTTTCAATTATGTTGAGGTCAGGAGATTGTGAAGGTCATGGCAAAACTTTCAGTTTACGCCTCTTGATGTAATCCCCCGTGGATTTCGAGGTGTGTTTAGGATCATTATCCATTTGTAGAAGCCATCCTCTCTTTAACTTCAGCTTTTTCACAGATGGTATCAAGTTGGCATCCAAAATTTACTGAAATTTTATTAATTCCATTTTTCCTTCTACTCGTGAGATATTCCCTGTGCCACTGGCTGCAATACAACCCCAAAGCATGATTGTTCCACCCCCATGCTTAACAGTTGGACAGAGGTTCTTTTCATTAAATTCTGTTCCCCTTCTTCTCCAAACGTACCTTTGCTCATTCCGGCCAAAAAGTTCAATTTTAACTTCATCGGTCCATAGAACTTGTTTCCAAAATGCATCAGGCTTGTCTATATGTTCATTTGCAAAGTTCAAACGCTGATTTTTGTGGTGAGGACGTAGAAGAGGTTTTCTTCTGATGACTCTTCCATGTAGACCATATTTGTACAAGTATCTCTTTATAGTGCAATAGTGTACCACAACTTCAGTGTCTGCCAGATCTTTCTGGAGGGATTGTGCAGTCAAACGTGGGTTTTGAATTGTTTTTCTCACAAAGCTGTTCTGTCTGATATTTTTCTTGGTCTTCCAGATCTTGCTTTAACTTACACTGTTCCTGATGAGTGCCATTTCTTAATTACATTCCAAACAGGGGATATTGACATCTGAAAACGTTTTGCTATCTTCTTATAGCCTTCTTCAGCTTTGTGAGCGTCAACTATTTTCAGTCTCAGATTTCTAGACAACTGCTTAGAAGAACCCATGGTGCTGATTGTTGGGGCAAGGTCCGATGGGTCTGGGCATTTAAAATCTTTGAGATTGACATCACCTGGTCTTCCCAGATGATGATTGAGAACAATCCATGACACTGGCAGGTCTCAGCTTTGCAAAGGGGGCAGTGCATGCTATAAATTCTGCAGGGTGCCCAAACTTTTGCAGACGCCATTTTTTTGTTTTCTGTTATGTTGAAGGTGTAAATGATGGAAATAAAATCTAACTTTTGTTGACATATTATCAGAATGTCTAATTTGTAATTTGATGCCTTTTGGAGATTTTTCCATCTTTCCTTGGCTTCTTTATGCACATTGTTACGCCGAGCGCTCCGGGTCCCCGCTCCTCCCCGGAGCGCTCGCAGCATCCTCTCATTCGCAGCGCCCCGGTCAGACCTGCTGACCGGGTGCGCTGCAATATCTCTCCCAGCCGGGATGCGATTCGCGATGCGGGAGGCGCCCGCTCGCGATGCGCATCCCGGCTCCCGTACCTGACCCGTTCCCCGTCTGTCTTGTCCCGGCGCGCGCGGCCCCGCTCCTTAGGGCGCGCGTGCGCCGGGTCTCTGCAATTTAAAGGGCCACTGCGCCACTGATTGGCGCAGCAGGCCTAATCAGTATGTTCACCGGTGCACTCCCTACTTATACCTCACTTCGCCTGCACTCCCTCGCCGGATCTTGTTGCCATTGTGCCAGTGAAAGCGTTTCCTTGTGTGTTCCTAGCCTGTGTTCCAGACCTCCTGCCGTTGCCCCTGACTACGATCCTTGCTGCCTGCCCTGACATTCTGCTACGTCCGACCTTGCTCTTGTCTACTCCCTTGTACCGCGCTTATCTTCAGCAGTCAGAGAGGTTGAGCCGTTGCCGGTGGATACGACCTGGTTGCTACCGCCGCTGCATGACCATCCCGCTTTGCGGCGGGCTCTGATGAATACCAGTAGCAACTTAGAACCGGTCCACCAACACGGTCCGCGCCAATCCCTCTCTGGCACAGAGGATCCACCTCCAGCCAGCCAAATCGTGACAGTAGATCCGGCCATGGATCCCGCTGAAGTCCCACTGCCAGTTGTCGCCGACCTCACCACGGTGGTCGCCCAGCAGTCGCAACAGATAGCGCAACAAGGCCACCAGCTGTCTCAACTGACCGTGATGCTACAGCAGCTATTACCACAGCTTCAGCAACAATCTCCTCCGCCAGCTCCTGCACCTCCTCCGCAGCGAGTGGCCGCCTCCGGCCTACGATTATCCTTGCAGGATAAATTTGATGGGGACTCTAAGTTTTGCCGTGGCTTTCTTTCGCAATGTTCCCTGCACTTGGAGATGATGTCGGACCAGTTTCCTACTGAAAGGTCTAAGGTGGCTTTCGTAGTCAGCCTTCTGTCTGGGAAAGCTCTGTCATGGGCCACACCGCTCTGGGACCGCAATGATCCTGTCACTGCCTCTGTACACTCCTTCTTCACGGAGATTCGAAGTGTCTTTGAGGAACCTGCCCGAGCCTCTTCTGCTGAGACTGCCCTGCTGAACCTGGTCCAGGGTAATTCTTCTGTTGGCGAGTAGGCCATCCAATTCCGTACTCTTGCCTCCGAATTATCCTGGAATAATGAGGCCCTCTGCGCGACCTTTAAAAAAGGCCTATCCAGCAACATTAAAGATGTGCTGGCCGCACGAGAAATTCCTGCTAACCTGCATGAACTTATTCATCTTGCCACCCGCATTGACATGCGTTTTTCCGAAAGGCGTCAGGAGCTCCGCCAGGATATGGACTTTGTTCGCACGAGGCGGTTTCTCTCCCCGGCTCCTCTCTCCTCTGGTCCTCTGCAATCCGTTCCTGTGCCTCCCGCCGTGGAGGCTATGCAAGTTGACCGGTCTCGCTTGACACCTCAAGAGAGGACACGACGCGGCATGGAGAATCTTTGCCTGTACTGTGCCGGTACCGAACACTTCTTGAAGGATTGTCCTATCCGTCCTCCCCGCCTGGAAAGACGTACGCTGACTCCGCACAAAGGTGAGACAGTTCTTGATGTGAACTCTGCTTCTCCACGCCTTACTGTGCCTGTGCGGATATCTTCTTCTACCTTCTCCTTCTCTGCTATGGCCTTCTTAGATTCCGGATCTGCAGGAAATTTTATTTTGGCCTCTCTCATCAACAGGTTCAACATCCCGGTGACCAGTCTCGCCAGACCCCTCTACATCAATTCTGTTAACAATGAAAGATTGGACTGTACTGTGCGTTACCGCACAGAACCTCTCCTAATGTGCATCCGACCCCATCACGAAAAAATTGAATTTTTGGTCCTCTCCAACTGCACTTCAGAAATTCTTCTTGGATTACCGTGGCTTCAACGCCATTCCCCAACCCTTGATTGGTCCACAGGAGTAATCAAGAACTGGGGTACTTCTTGTCACAGGGACTGTCTTAAACCGGTTCCCAGTACTCCCTGTCGTGACCCTGTGGTTCCCCCGGTATCCGGTCTTCCTAAGGCTTATATGGACTATGCTGATGTTTTTTGCAAAAAGCAAGCAGAGACTTTACCTCTTCACAGGCCTTATGACTGTCCTATTGACCTCCTCCCGGGTACTACTCCACCCCGGGGCAGAATCTATCCTCTGTCTGCTCCAGAGACTCTAGCCATGTCGGAGTACATCCAGGAGAATTTAAAAACGGGGTTTATCCGCAAGTCCTCCTCTCCTTCCGGAGCTGGATTTTTTTTGGTGTCCAAAAAAGATGGCTCCCTACGCCCTTGCATTGATTACCGCAGACTTAATAAAATCACGGTAAAAAAACGCTACCCCTTACCTCTTATCTCGGAACTCTTTGATCGCCTACAAGGCGCCCACATCTTTACCAAACTGGACTTAAGAGGTGCTTATAATCTCATCCGCATCAGGGAGGGGGAAGAATGAAAGACTGCATTTAACACCAGAGATGGACACTTTGAGTATCTGGTCATGCCCTTTGGCCTATGCAACGCCCCTGCCGTCTTCCAAGACTTTGTTAATGAAATTTTTCGTGATCTCCTATATTCCTGTGTTGTGGTTTATCTGGACGATATTCTGATTTTTTCTGCCAACTTAGAAGAACACCGCCAGCATGTCCGCATGGTTCTTCAGAGACTTCGTGACAATCAACTTTATGCCAAAATGGAGAAATGTCTCTTTGAATGTCAATCTCTTCCTTTCCTAGGATACTTGGTCTCTGGCCAGGGACTACAAATGGACCCAGATAAACTTTCTGCCGTCTTAGATTGGCCACGCCCCTCCGGACTCTGTGCTATCCAACGTTTTTTGGGGTTCGCCAATTATTACAGACAATTCATTCCACACTTCTCCACTATTGTGGCTCCTATCGTGGCTTTAACCAAGAAAAATGCCAATCCTAAGTCCTGGTCTCCCCAAGCGGAAGACGCATTTAAACATCTCAAGTCTGCCTTTTCTTCTGCTCCCGTGCTCTCCAGACCTGACCCATCTAAACCCTTTCTATTGGAGGTAGATGCCTCCTCTGTGGGAGCTGGAGCTGTCCTTCTACAAAAAAATTCTTCCGGGCATGCTGTTACTTGTGGGTTTTTTTCTAGGACCTTCTCTCCGGCGGAGAGGAACTACTCCATTGGTGATCGAGAACTACTGGCCATTAAATTGGCGCTTGAGGAATGGAGGCACCTGCTGGAGGGATCAAAATTTCCAGTTATCATAAACACTGATCACAAGAATCTCTCTTATCTCCAGTCTGCCCAACGACTGAACCCTCGCCAGGCTAGGTGGTCGTTGTTCTTTGCCCGTTTTAACTTTGAAATCCATTTTCGCCCTGCTGACAAGAACATTAGGGCCGATGCCCTCTCTCGTTCTTCTGATGCCTCTGAAGTAGAGGTCTCTTCACAACACATCATTCCTCCTGACTGTCTGATCTCCACTTCTCCAGCTTCCATCAGGCAAACTCCTCCAGGGAAGACCTTCGTTTCTCCACGCCAGCGTCTCGGGATTCTCAAATGGGGACACTCCTCCCACCTCACAGGCCATGCGGGCATCAAAAAATCCTTGCAACTCATCTCTCGATTTTATTGGTGGCCGACTCTGGAGACTGATGTTGTTGATTTCGTGCGGGCCTGTACTATCTGTGCCTTGGATAAGACTCCTCGCCAGAAGCCTGCTGGTCTTCTTCATCCTCTGCCTGTTCCTGAACAACCTTGGTCACAGATTGGTATGGACTTTATTACGGACTTGCCCTCATCCCGTGGCAACACAGTTGTTTATGTGGTTGTTGATCGATTTTCCAAGATGGCACATTTTATTCCTCTTCCTGGTCTTCCTTCAGCGCCTCAGTTGGCAAAGCAATTTTTTGTACACATTTTTCGCCTTCACGGGTTGCCCACGCATATCGTCTCGGATAGAGGCGTCCAATTCGTGTCTAAATTCTGGAGGGCCCTCTGTAAACAGCTCAAGATCAAATTAAACTTCTCTTCTTCTTATCATCCCCAATCCAATGGGCAAGTAGAAAGAATTAATCAGGTCCTGGGTGACTATTTACGGCATTTTGTTTCCTCCCGCCAGGATGACTGGGCAGATCTTCTACCATGGGCCGAATTCTCATACAACTTCAGAGTCTCCGAATCTTCTGCTAAATCCCCATTTTTCGTCGTGTACGGCCGTCACCCTCTTCCCCCCCTCCCTACTCCCATGCCCTCTGGTTTGCCCGCTGTGGATGAAGTGACTCGTGATCTTTCCACCATATGGAAAGAAACCCAAAATTCTCTTTTACAGGCTTCATCCCGGATGAAAAGATTTGCCGATAAGAAAAGAAGAACTCCCCCCATTTTTGCTCCCGGAGACACGGTATGGCTCTCCGCTAAATATGTCCGCTTTCGTGTCCCCAGTTACAAACTGGGACCACACTATCTTGGTCCTTTCAAAATCTTGTGCCAGATTAACCCTGTCTCTTACAAACTCCTTCTTCCTCCTTCTCTTCGTATTCCCAATGCCTTCCATGTCTCTCTCCTTAAACCACTCATCATTAACCGCTTCTCTCCCAAAGTTGTTTCTCCCACTCCTGTTTCCGGTTCATCTGACGTCTTCTCTGTGAAGGAGATTCTGGCCTCCAAGACTGTCAGAGGTAAAAGATTTTTTTGGGTGGATTGGGAAAACTGTGGCCCAGAGGAGAGATCCTGGGAACCAGAGGACAACATCCTAGACAAAAGTCTTGTCCTCAGGTTCTCAGGCTACAAGAAGAGGGGGAGACCCAAGGGGGGGGTACTGTTACTCCGAGCGCTCCGGGTCCCCGCTCCTCCCCGGAGCGCTTGCAGCATCCTCTCATTCGCAGCGCCCCGGTCAGACCTGCTGACCGGGTGCGCTGCAATATCTCTCCCAGCCGGGATGCGATTCGCGATGCGGGAGGCGCCCGCTCGCGATGCGCATCCCGGCTCCCGTACCTGACCCGTTTCCCGTCTGTCTTGTCCCGGCACGCGCGGCCCCGCTCCTTAGGGCGCGCGCGCGCCGGGTTTCTGCAATTTAAAGGGCCACTGCGCCACTGATTGGCGCAGCAGGCTTAATCAGTATGTTCACCTGTGCACTCCCTACTTATACCTCACTTCCCCTGCACTCCCTTGCCGGATCTTGTTGCCATTGTGCCAGTGAAAGCGTTTCCTTGTGTGTTCCTAGCCTGTGTTCCAGACCTCCTGCCGTTGCCCCTGACTACGATCCTTGCTGCCTGCCCTGACCTTCTGCTACGTCCGACCTTGCTCTTGTCTACTCCCTTGTACCGCGCTTATCTTCAGCAGTCAGAGAGGTTGAGCCGTTGCTGGTGGATACGACCTGGTTGCTACCGCCGCTGCAAGACCATCCCGCTTTGCGGCGGGATCTGGTGAATACCAGTAGCAACTTAGAACCGGTCCACCAACACGGTCCACGCCAATCCCTCTCTGGCACAGAGGATCCACCTCCAGCCAGCCGAATCGTGACACACATTAATACAGATTTTTACCTGGGGTGCCCAAACTTGTCATCCCTACTGTAGGTTTATCCCCTCCTGACTGTGCCCCTGTACATCACCATCCAACTGTGCCCCAGTACATCACCACATGTCTGTGCCCCTGTACATCACCCCCCCCCGACTGTGCCCCTGTACATCACCATCCAACTGTACCCCTGTACATCCCCACCCGACTGTACCCCTGAACATCACAACTCGACTGTACCCCTGTACATCACCACCCGACTGTACCCCTGTAAATCCCCACCCGATTGTGCCCCTGTACATCACCACTCGACTGTGCCCCTGTACATCACCACCCGACTGTGCCCCTGTACATCACCACCCGACTGTGCCCCTGTACATCACCACCCGACTGAACCCTTGTACATCCCCACCCGACTGTGCCCCTGTACATCACCACCCGACTGAACCCTTGTACATCCCCACCCGACTGTGCCCCTGTACATCACCACCCGACTGTATCCCTGTACATTGCCTCCTGACTGTGCCCGTGTACATCACCACCCGACTGTACCCCTGTGAATCCCCACCCGACTGTGCCCCTGTACATCACCACCCGACTGTATCCCTGTACATTGCCTCCTGACTGTGCCCGTGTACATCACCACCCGACTGTACCCCTGTGAATCCACACCTGACTGTGCCCCTGTACATCACCACTCGACTGTGCCCCTGTACATCACCACCCGACTGTGCCCCTGTACATCACCATCAAACTGTGCCCCTGTACATCACCACCCAACTATATCCCTGTACATCACCACCAGACTTTGCCCCAGTACATCACCACCCGACTGTGCCCCTGTACATCACCACCCGACTGTGCCCCTGTACATCACCACCTGACTGTACCTCGGTACATCACCACCCGACTGTACTCCTGTACATCACCACCAGACTGTGCCCCTGTACATCACCACCCGATTGTGCCCCTGTACATCACCACCCGACTGTGCCCCTGTACATCACCACCCGACTGTACCCCTGTACATCACCAGCCGACTGTGCCCCTGTACATCACCACCCGACTGTATCCCTGTACATCACCACCCGACTGTGCCCCTGTACATCACCACCCGACTGTACCCCTGTACATCACCACCCGACTGTACCCCTGTACATCCCCACCCAACTGTCCCCCTGTACATCCCCACCTGACCGTACCCCTGTACATCCCCACCCAACTGTACCCCTGTACATCACCACCTGACTGTGCCCCTGTACATCACCACCTGACTGTGCCCCTGTACATCACCACCCTACTGTGCCCATGTACATCACCACCCGACTGTGCCCCTGTACATCACCATCCAACTGTGCCCCTGTACATCACCACCCGACTGTGCCCCTGTACATCACCATCCAACTGTGCCCCTGTACATCACCATCCAACTGTGCCCCTGTACATCCCCACCCGACTGTGCCCCTGTACATGACCACCCGATTGTGCCCCTGTACATCACCACCCGACTGTACCCCTGTACATCACCACCCGACTGTATCCCTATACATCACCACCCGACTGTGCCCCTGTACATCACCACCCGACTGTACCCCTGTACATCACCACCCGACTGTACCCCTGTACATCACCACCCGATTGTACCTCTGTACATCACCACCCGACTGTGCCCCTGTACATCACCACCCGACTGTACCCCTGTACATCACCACCCGACTGTGCCCCTGTACATCACCACCCGACTGTATCCCTGTACATCACCACCCGACTGTGCCCCTGTACATCACCACCCAATTGTATCCCTGTACATCACCACCCGACTGTCCCCCTGTACATCACCACCCGACTGTCCCCCTGTACATCCCCACCCGACCGTACCCCTGTACATCCCCACCCGACTGTACCCCTGTACATCACCACCTGACTGTGCCCCTGTACATCACCACCTGACTGTGCCCCTGTACATCACCACCCTACTGTGCCCATGTACATCACCACCCGACTGTGCCCCTGTACATCACCATCCAACTGTGCCCCTGTACATCCCCACCCGACTGTGCCCCTGTACATGACCACCCGATTGTGCCCCTGTACATCACCACCCGACTGTACCGCTGTACATCACCACCCGACTGTATCCCTGTACATCACCACCCGACTGTGCCCCTGTACATCACCACCCAACTGTATCCCTGTACATCACCACCCGATTGTGCCCCTGTACATCACCACCCGACTGTCCCCCTGTACATCACCACCCGACTGTCCCCCTGTACATCCCCACCCGACCGTACCCCTGTACATCCCCACCCAACTGTACCCCTGTACATCACCACCTGACTGTGCCCCTGTACATCACCACCTGACTGTGCCCCTGTACATCACCACCCTACTGTGCCCATGTACATCACCACCCGACTGTGCCCCTGTACATCACCATCCAACTGTGCCCCTGTACATCCCCACCCGACTGTGCCCCTGTACATGACCACCCGATTGTGCCCCTGTACATCACCACCCGACTGTACCCCTGTACATCACCACCCGACTGTATCCCTGTACATCACCACCCGACTGTGCCCCTGTACATCACCACCCGACTGTACCCCTGTACATCACCACCCGACTGTACCCCTGTACATCACCACCCGACTGTGCCCCTGTACATCACCACCTGACTGTATCCCTGTACATCACCATCCAACTGTGCCCCTGTACATCCCCACCCGACTGTGCCCCTGTACATCACCACCCGATTGTGCCCCTGTACATCACCACCTGACTGTGCCCCTGTACATCATCACCTGACTGTGCCCCTGTACATCACCACCAGACTTTGCCCCAGTACATCACCACCCTACTATGCCCCTGTACATCATCACCTGACTGTGCCCCTGTACATCACCACCCTACTGTGCCCCTGTACATCATCACCTGACTGTGCCCCTGTACATCACCACCAGACTTTGCCCCAGTACATCACCACCCTACTATGCCCCTGTACATCATCACCTAACTGTGCCCCTGTACATCACCACCCGACTGTGCCCCTGTACATCACCACCCGACTGTGCCCCTGTACATCACCACCCGACTGTACCCCTGTACATCACCACCCGACTGTATCCCTGTACATCACCACCCGACTGTGCCACTGTACATCACCACCAGACTGTGCCCCTGTACATGACCACCCGACTGTGCCCCTGTACATCACCACCCGACTGTGCCCCTGTACATCACCACCCGACTGTACCCCTGTACATCACCATCCAACTGTGCACCTGTACATTGCACCCAACTGTGCCCCTGTACATCACCACCCGACTGTGCCCCTGTACATCACCACCTGATTGTTCCCCTGTACATCACCACCTCACTGTGTCCCTGTACATCACCACCCGACAGTGCCCCTGTACATAACCACCCGACTGTGCCCCTGTACATCACCACCCGACTGTACCCCTGTACATCACCACCAGACTGTGCCCGTGTACATCACCACCCGACTGTACCCCTGTACAACACCACCCGACTGTGCCCCTGTACATCACCACTCGACTATGCCCCTGTACACCACCACCCGACTGTGTCCCTGTACATCACCACCCGACTGTGCCCCTGTACATCACCCCCCGACTTTACCCCTGTACATCACCACCCGACTGTACATCATCATCCAACTGTGACCCTGTACATCACCATCCAACTGTACCCCTGTACATGACCAGCCGACTGTGCCCCTGTACATCCCCACCCGACTGTGCCCCTGTACATCACCACCCGACTGTATCCCTGTACATCACCATCCAACTGTGCCCCTGTATATCACCACCCGACTGTACCCCTGTACATCACCATCCAACTGTGCACCTGTACATTGCACCCAACTGTGCCCCTGTACATCACCACCCGACTGTGCCCCTGTACATCACCACCTGATTGTTCCCCTGTACATCACCACCTCACTGTGTCCCTGTACATCACCACCCGACAGTGCCCCTGTACATAACCACCCGACTGTGCCCCTGTACATCACCACCCGACTGTGCCCCTGTACATCACCACCAGACTGTGCCCGTGTACATCACCACCCGACTGTACCCCTGTACAACACCACCCGACTGTGCCCCTGTACATCACCACTCGACTATGCCCCTGTACACCACCACCCGACTGTGTCCCTGTACATCACCACCCGACTGTGCCCCTGTACATCACCCCCCGACTTTACCCCTGTACATCACCACCCGACTGTACATCATCATCCAACTGTGACCCCGTACATCACCATCCAACTGTACCCCTGTACATCACCACCCGACTGTACCCCTGTACATCACCATCCAATTGTGACTCTGTACATCACCATCCAACTGTGCCCCTGTACATCCCCACCCGACTGTGCCTCTGTACATGACCACCCGATTGTGCCCCTGTACATCACCATCCAACTGTGCCCCTGTCCTAGAAGGTTTTTTCTCAAGCTTTCAGATCCAGCACCAGTTTCACCATCACCTGCTCATGAGTTGCTCAGACCAACAGGCCTGCTGACATCCTCCCCATCACTCCTCTCGGTAGGGACTTCTGATGTCTGATCGTGGCCTCCTTGCTCCCCCTTAGCACATCTACCATGGTGTCTTACAGTATCTCCCCACGACTAGCACCACCAGTCCCACTAGTGCTATGCAACATTCTTACTGGCAGAGGACATGGCAGGGATCATCCATCCTCTACCCCATCCAACAATTACATTACCACAGTTTTTTTTTATTGTTAAATATTTTTAGGTTGTTTTCATGTTTTTGGGACGATTTGTTACTCACTGGTCAACTTTCACCCTCAACACTTTGAACTTTGTTGTTATCCTAAAGCCAGGTAAAAATAATTGGTTTGATGAAACTCAGAAAGGAAACATAACTGTTCTTTAGATGGCTAAAACATGTTAACTTTCAAAACTTTTAAATGCATTGTTATGTTACTACCGGGTAGAAATACTTTGTGTTTGATTTAACCCAGAAAACTAATTCTGTATTTAATTCCAACTGCTTTAAACGCGGTGTTGTCCTAAACCTAGGTAAATGAACTTGGTTTGATTAAACCCAGAAAATACACGTAACTACACTTTATGCTGCCTTTAATTTTAAGGCTTTTACCTGCATTTACAAGTCATTAATACATATTGCTAAAATACGGCTCAGTCCACTGCTTTGCTCAGGTTGCTAGATATTTGTATGTAATAGTTTTTCTGTGACTGGTGGTCCCTGTCTGTGGTGGGCCCACTGAACAATGCTTTTCTCTGCTTGTTTTTCTGAGCTGGATCACTGCTTGTGTGAATTTGTAGTGCACAGGCAGACTTCTGTTGGATGGGTCAGGACCGAAGGGGACCTATTTAATTCCGCCCACAGATTAATGATGTGGTCAGTCTGCTGAATTGTATACATTTGAATTTGTGAAGGCTATTGACTATGCCCCGTTTCTCTTTGTTTCATTCCAAAATGGTGGCTGCACACAACACATTGAGCTTTATCTGTGTCTAAAATCCACCCCCTGTGTGTGTACTATTGACTTGGGTGCTACTTGACACATGAACCAACAAATGATTGTATAACCTGGTCATGTGATAGCTGCAAGGTATTCTGGGCTACCATGACATCATCTAACTGCCTTAGCACTTCTTCCTTTCTTCTGAGCACCAAAACTCCATGCGTTCCTTGTTCCTTGTGTTATTATTGTTCACATTGCTAAGTTCTGGGAGCCACATTCACCCCATAATTTAATCTGGGTTTGCGGGGCTCGGTTCGCTCATCTCTAGTAAATTTTTAACTTAACCCCTTAAGGACTCAGCCCATTTTGGCCTTAAGGACTCAGACAATTTAATTTTTACGTTTTCATTTTTTCCTCCTCGCCTTCTAAAAATCATAACTCTTTTATATTTTCATCCACAGACTAGTATGAGGGCTTGTTTTTTGCGCGACCAGTTTTCCTTTGTAATGACATCACTCATTATATCATAAAATGTATGGCGCAACCAAAAAACACTATTTTTGTGGGGAAATTAAAACGAAAAATGCAATTTTGCTAATTTTGGAAGGTTTTGTTTTCACGCCGTACAATTTATGGTAAAAATGACATGTGTTCTTTATTCTGAGGGTCAATACGATTAAAATGATACCCATTATTACATACTTTTATATTATTGTTGCGCTTAAAAAAAATCACAAACTTTTTAACCAAATTAGTACGTTTATAATCCCTTTATTTTGATGACCTCTAACTTTTTTATTTTTCCGTATAAGTGGCGGTATGGGGGCAAATTTTTTGCGCCATGATCTGTACTTTTTTTTGATACAACATTTGCATATAAAAAACTTTTAATACATTTTTTATAATTTTTTTTAAAATAAAATGTATTAAAAAAGTAGGAATTTGGGATTTATTTATTTTTTTCGTTCACGCCGTTCACCGTACGGGATCATTAACATTTTATTTTAATATTTCGGACATTTACGCACGCGGTGATACCAAATATGTCTATAAAAAATGTTTTTTACGCTTTTTGGGGGTAAAATAGGAAAAAACGGACGTTTTACTTTTTTATTGGGGGAGGGGATTTTTAACATTTTTTTTACTTTTACTTTTACATTTTTTTACATTTTTTTACACTTGAATAGTCCCCATAGGGGACTATTCATAGCAATACCATGATTGCTAATACTGATCTGTTCTATGTATAGGACATAGAACAGATCAGTATTATCGGTCATCTCCTGCTCTGGTCTGCTCGATCTCAGACCAGAGCAGGAGATGCCAGGAGCCGCACGGAGGAAGGAGAGGGGACCTCCGTGCGGCGTTATGAATGATCGGATCCCCGCAGCAGCGCTGCGGGCGATCCGATCGTTCATTTACATCGCGAACTGCCGCAGATGCCGGGATCTGTATTGATCCCGGCACCTGAGGGGTTATTGGCGGACGCCCGCGAGATCTCGCGGGCGTCGGCCATTGCCGGCAGGTCCCTGGCTGCGATCAGCAGCCGGGATCAGCCGCGCATGACACGGGCATCGCATCGTCCTGGTGCGTTAAGTACCACCTCACCAGGACGTACATTTACGTCCTGCGTCCTTAAGGGGTTAAAGGGGTACTCCATCCCTGGATATCTTATTCCCTATCCAAAGGACTCCACTCAATGCCGGATGACTGGCGACCACAGCTATCATGCCTTTAACTTTTGTTTCTATAGGAAGAGGTGTGACGGTCACACCTCCCCTCACATAGACATGAATGGAGGGGGCATGGCATGACGTCTATGATCTCTCTAAATCCTCCTGAAAGTAATAAATAGTTAAATAAATGTCAATAAAATATAGAAAAACATTTTTTTTAAGTAAAGTCAACGGTAGAAGTAGAAAATATGGAAATAGAATAAAAAGAAATTTCAATTCATTTTTTGTCAGTCAAGTCTATGGTTTCTCTAAATCCTTGTATTCTAAATCCTGGTGAAACTAATTAAAGGTGAAAAAAATCTTAATAAAATTAAATATACTTTATTAAACTAAATTTTTATTATATTTTTTTCAAAAATGTCAATACTTTCTCTAATTCATTGTAACTTGAAACTAATAAAAAAAATAAGAAAATGTAAATAAAATATAGTAAAAGAAATTTCCATCAAAAAAAATTTCAGTCAAGTCAATAGTTTTTCTAAATACTTGAAACTATAAAAAAAAATTAAAATAAAATATAGCAAAAGAAATTAAAATAAATTTTTTTCTCAGTCCTCAGTCAATTCTTGAAATCCCTGTACTTTAAAACTAAAAAAAAATGGCAATAAAATATAATAAAATAAACTTAAACTGTTGTGGAAATGCACATGGACACCTCGGCATGTCCCAATGCGGAGATTTGGATGCTGGTTTCATCCATATGATATGGAGTTGCAACAAAGTCAAAACATTTTGGGAAGAAGTTTGCGGTATTGTCAGGCATTGATTACCGTATTTTTCTTCTGGGGGGGGGGGAGTTGGTGCGTCTTATACGGCAAATACACATTAAAACCTAGAAAATATAAAAAGATCAGTCCTCAGTGTTCCACTCACGAATGAGTGTGTAATGGATATCTGGTGATAATGAATTTTTGTAAAACCAGTTCGTGTACAAAATTAGTAATATTTATTACACAATTCTAAAAAATCTCTAGAAGTCTGCCTGCCGCAGGGCCCTTGCGGTATATAGGCTCGCTTCAGAGAATATATAAAACAGTATGAATTAAGATAATATCATGCGGTTCACCTCTGTAGTCATAGTAATTACAATATATATAAAATAATCCTGTAATAATCCTGCAACAAAGAAAAAATTGTAAAACATAAAAGATGAAATACTTTTTGAGAATAATTGTCCTGTAACAAAGGATTTAGTAAGAGTGTCCTGTAAAGTCCAGATTTAAAAAAAAAATAAAAATAATAATAAAAAAAAAAAATATTAACGAATCCAATGAGAATATGTGCTAATCCAAAATATATCCTGTATAGGTGTAGATCTCTTCAAAACACTGCCGTTATATCGGTCAATCAAATTGTTGCAATACGCTTAAGTGATACAATTTTTGCAATATAATTCAAGCCAAGCAGAACCTGTGTTAGTGAGAGTCCTGATAAAGGAGAAGTTTCGGCACACTGTGCCACTCACCGCCCTTTAGTGGAATTGATGATTCTCAAGGATGGTAGCCGTCTGGCTGGAGGTGGCGACACCTGATGTCAGGGTCTAGCCCCTTCTTGCAGCCTAAAAGCACTGCTCGCCGGTGATTGCCGTAGACGTCGTGGATGTTCACTCCGATATAATGGTAAACTGGTGAATGGCGTCCGGTAGATACGGCAGATAGTATCGGCGACGTGTGATGCAATCGGTCAGCTGACCTCGGCTGTATAGAGTCCCAATATGTCTCGGAGATTGTAAGTCCACTTAGCGGGAGATTCAGAATAGTCCAGGGTCCGGTCGTGATCTTATGATTCACGTGCTGGATTCAATGACTTATAAAAGTCTGCTGGCAGTTGTAGTCCTTAATCCAATATATATAGGCAGTCCTTTGGATCTGAATGTGGCCAATATAAGGTCCTCTTTAACAATGTTAGAAGCAGGATATAAAAAATAAAATAATAAAATAAAATGAAATAAACGCAGGATAAAACCGCAGGAGAACCGCAGATTAAATGTGAACTTGTAGCAATCCCAAACGCGTTTTGGGGTACCCGTAGGTGATATCCTGACCCCTTCCTCAGTGGTGCATACAAGAGACTTAATGCTTGTGGAGTTACGATACTGGCATTTTATATGTTTGTAATTAATACACCTGTGGGCTCATGATAGTCATTGGAAAAACTGGTCTGGATCAATAGGATCCGGTGTTCATAATGGGGAAAACAAGGAGTCTGCTAAATTAGGTCTAGTATTCACAATGTGAATACTGGCTTTAAATGACTAATTATTGGTAATACATCTAACCAAAACATACTTAATAAAGACAGAAAATATCCATATAAAAAGTGTGTAAAGGAAGGTAAGGTGTGATAATAATGATAGAATGTAAAATAAGAACTAAATAAATATAAAATAGATATAAAATATAAAATGGAAATAAGCATAAAAATAATAATATGAAAATGAAAAAATAAAAATATGAAAAAATACAGAAAATGAAAATAAATGAAATAAATGTAAATACATTGAATTAGACAGGAGAAGAGGAAAGGCCTAAGATTAGGATGGAAATCGTCCTGGGGGAACGCCCGATACATTATAACAGGGCGAATCCTCAGTGCGGGACCCATCCTAATTATAAAAACCCAAATATTTCGAGGCTTGCATTCAACCCCTTTGGTTCTAAACTTTCAAATTCTTAAATTTTCTGTGTTTCTTTCTTTGACATTCTTGACAGATAACTGCCACCTCGCCAATCCTCCCTTACAATCTGAATACCTACAAATGTCAGACTGGCGGGGTCCTTCTTATGTACCTGTGTAAATACAGGGAGACAGACAGGGGGTGTTTTAAAAACCCTTTTTTTATATTATTTATATGTTCTGCTATCCTCACTTTCAACTGTCGTTTTGTCCGTCCCACGTACTGTTTTCTGCATCCACATTCAAGTATATAAATTACCCCCTTTGAATTACATGTAATAAGTTCACTGATATCCCATTTAAAGGGACCAGCGGTCGACTTTACCTTTGTTATTTTCCTTTGTCCCTTTGTGGTCATACAGTTAGAGCATGACCCACAGCGAAAAAACCCTTTTGTGGTTAACCACGTGGATGAGGCCACCTTTTCTTTTGGTTTCTTCACTGTGGGTGCCACTGCTAAACCCAGGTTGGGGGCCTTAGTGTAAACTATGAAGGGTCTATCCGGTAATGCATTACCTTGTTTGATTAAATGCCAGTGTCTAGTGAAAATTCTTTCTACCTGTTTATACTCCTTATTTTAGGGCAATATGATTTTTGTTTGTTGATCTTCCACTTTAGTTCGAGTCTGGCGGGGTTCAAAGAAGGTCTTCCTTTCCAATCCATTAACATGTTCCAATGATTTTTTAATTGTTTCTGATGGGTATTCTTTTTCAAGAAATTGTGATGTCAATCTTTCAGCCTCCTGTTGGAATTGAGATTCCTCCGTACAGTTACGCTTCAACCGTCTAAATTGACCGGTGGGGACATTAATCAACCACCGGGGTAAATGACAGCTACTGAATTTGATAAAGCTATTTTTAGCTGTGGGTTTGATGAACGTTTTACAGTTGAGGCGATCTGATACCGGAAATATCTCAATATCCAAAAACTCGATTTTTTGTTGACTAATTGTAGATGTAAAGTTAAGGTTTTATACGTTGGAATTGAGACCATTGATGATGGCATCAAGGTCCACCCTGGGGCCCTTCCAAATTAAAATAATATCGTCTATATAACGTTGCCATAGTACCAGGCGCGAACTTTTTCATGTAAGAATATACAATCCTTTATGCATTTTCTTATTTTCTACATATAATTTTATTAAATTAACTATTATATGTGCACTTCATTGTGCATTTGTTGCAGTATTTTTTTTAAGCCCCGCTTAATGTCTTTGTTTCTCAGGCTGTATATTATGGGGTTAGGTCAGGACAGGTGGGGTTCAGTCATCAGGGTTAACAGGCTGAGGTCAGGGCAGATGGGGTTCAGTCATCATGGGTAACAGGCTGAGGTCAGGACAGATGGGGTTCAGTCATCATGGGTAACCGGCTGAGGTCAGGACAGATGGGGTTCAGTCATCATGGGTAACAGGCTGAGGTCAGGACAGGTGGGGTTCAGTCATCATGGGTAACAGGCTGAGGTCAGGATAGGTGGGGTTCAGACATCAGGGGTAACAGGATGAGGTCAGGACAGGTGGGGTTCAGACATCAGGGGTAAAAGGCTGAGGTCAGGACAGGTGGGGTTCAGTCATCAGGGGTAACAGGCTGAGATCAGGACAGGTGGGGTTCAGTCATCATGGGTAACAGGCTGAGGTCAGGACAGGTGGGGTTCAGTCATCATGGGTAACAGGATGAGGTCAGGACACGTGGGGTTCAGTCATCATGGGTAACAGGCTGAGGTCAGGACAGGTAGGGTTCAGTCATCATGGGTAACAGGCTGAGGTCAGGACAGATGGGGTTCAGTCATCATGGGTAACAGGCTGAGGTCAGGATAGGTGGGGTTCAGTCATCATGGGTAACAGGCTGAGGTCAGCACACATGGGTTTCAGTCATCAGGGATAACAGGCTGAGGTCAGGACAGGTGGGGTTCAGTCATCAGGGGTAACAGGCTGAGGTCAGGATACGTGGGGTTCAGTCATCATGGGTAACAGGCTGAGGTCAGGACAGATGGGGTTCAGTCATCATGGGTAATAGACTGAGGTCAGGAGACGTGGGGTTCAGTCATCATGGGTAACAGGCTGAGGTCAGGACAGGTGGGGTTCAGTCATCAGGGGTAACAGGCTGAGGTCAGGACAGGTGGGGTTCAGACATCAGGGGTAACAGGCTGAGGTCAGGACACATGGGGTTCAGTCATCAGGGGTAACAGGCTGAGGTCAGGACAGGTGGGGTTCAGTCATCATGGGAACAGGCTGAGGTCAGGACATGTGGGGTTCAGTCATCATGGGTAACAGGCTGAGGTCAGGACAGGTGGGGTTCAGTCATCATGGGTAACCGGCTGAGGTCAGGACAGATGGGGTTCAGTCATCAGGGGTAACAGGCTGAGGTCAGGACACGTGGGGTTCAGTCATCATGGGAAACAGGTGAGGTCAGGACAGATGGGGTTCAGTCATCATGGTAACAGGCTGAGGTCAGGACAGGTGGGGTTCAGACATGAGGGGTAACAGGATGAGGTCAGGACAGGTGGGGTTCAGTTATCATGGGTAACAGGATGAGGTAAGGACAGGTGGGGTTCAGTCATCATGGGTAACAGGCTGAGGTCAGGAGACGTGGGGTTCAGTCATCATGGGTAACAGGATGAGGTCAGGACATGTGGGGTTCAGTCATCAGGGGTAACAGGCTGAGGTCAGGACAGGTGGGGTTCAGTCATCATGGGTAACAGGCTGAGGTCAGGACAGGTGGGGTTCAGTCATCATGGGTAACAGGCTGAGGTCAGGACAGGTGGGGTTCAGTCATCAGGGGTAACAGGCTGAGGTCAGGATAGGTGGGGTTCAGACATCAGGGGTAACAGGATGAAGTCAGGACAGGTGGGGTTCAGTCATCAGGGGTAACAGGCTGAGGTCAGGACAGGTGGGGTTCAGTCATCATGGGTAACAGGCTGAGGTCAGGACAGGTGGGGTTCAGTCATCATGGGTAACAGGCTGAGGTCAGGACAGGTGGGGTTCAGTCATCATGGGTAACAGGCTGAGGTCAGGACAGGTGGGGTTCAGTCATCATGGGTAACAGGCTGAGGTCAGGACAGGTGGGGTTCAGACATCAGGGTTAACAGGCTGAGGTCAGGACAGGTGGGGTTCAGTCATCATGGGTAACAGGCTGAGGTCAGGACAGGTGGGGTTCAGTCATCATGGGTAACAGGATGAGGTCAGGACAGGTGGGGTTCAGTCATTATGGGTAACAGGCTGAGGTCAGGACAGGTGGGGTTCAGTCATCATGGGTAACAGGATGAGGTCAGGACAGGTGGGGTTCAGTCATCATGGGTAACAGGCTGAGGTCAGGACAGGTGGGGTTCAGTCATCATGGGTAACAGGTTGAGGTCAGGACAGGTGGGGTTCAGTCATAATGGGTAACAGGCTGAGGTCAGGACAGGTGGGGTTCAGACATCAGGGGTAACAGGCTGAGGTCAGGACAGGTGGGGTTCAGACATCATGGGGTAACAGGCTGAGGTCAGGACAGGTGGGGTTCAGTCATCAGGGGTAACAGGCTGAGGTCAGAACAGATGGGGTTCAGTCATCATGGGTAACAGGCTGAGGTCAGGAGATGTGGGGTTCAGTCATCAGGGGTAACAGGCTGAGGTCAGGACAGGTGGGGTTCAGTCATCATGGGTAACAGGCTGAAATCAGGAGACGTGGGATTCAGTCATCATGGGTAACAGGCTGAGGTCAGGACAGGTGGGGTTCAGTCATCATGGGTAACAGGCTGAGGTCAGGACAGATGGGGTTTAGTCATCATGGGTAAAAGGCTGAGATCAGGAGACGTGGGATTCAGTCATCAGGGGTAACAGGCTGAGGTCAGGACACGTGGAGTTCAGTCATTATGGGTAACAGGCTGAGGTCAGGACAGGTGGGGTTCAGTCATCGGTGGTAACAGGCTGAGGTCAGGAGACGTGGGGTTCAGTCATCAGAAGTAACAGGCTGAGGTCAGGACAGGTGGGGTTCAGTCATCAGGGGTAACAGGCTGAGGTCAGGACAGGTGGGGTTCAGTCATCAGTGGTAACAGGCTGAGGTCAGGACAGGTGGGGTTCAGTCATCAGTGGTAACAGGCTGAGGTCAGGACAGGTGGGGTTCAGTCATCAGTGGTAACAGGCTGAGGTCAGGACAGGTGGGGTTTAGTCATTAGGGGTAACAGGCTGAGGTCAGGACAGGTGGGGTTCAGTCATCATGGGTAACAGGATGAGGTCAGGACAGGTGGGGTTCAGTCATCATGGGTAATAGGCTGAGGTCAGGACAGATGGGGTTCAGTCATCATGGGTAACAGGATGAGGTCAGGACAGATGGGGTTCAGTCATCATGGGTAATAGGCTGAGTTCAGGACAGATGGGGTTCAGTCATCATGGGTAACAGGATGAGGTCAGGACAGATGGGGTTCAGTCATTAGGGGTAACAGGCTGAGGTCAGGACAGGTGGGGTTCAGTCATCATGGGTAACAGGCTGAGGTCAGGACAGGTGGGGTTCAGACATCAGGGGTAACAGGCTGAGGTCAGGACAGGTGGGGTTCAGTCATCAGGGGTAACAGGCTGAGGTCAGGACAGATGGGGTTCAGTCATCATGGGTAACAGGCTGAGGTCAGGACAGGTGGGGTTCAGTCATCAGGGGTAACAGACTGAGGTCAGGACACATGGGGTTCAGTCATCATGGGTAACAGGATGAGGTCAGGACAGATGGGGTTCAGTCATCAGGGGTAATAGGCTGAGGTCAGGAGACCTGGGGTTCAGTCATCAGGGGTAACAGGCTGAGGTCAGGACAGGTGGGGTTCAGTCATCAGGGGTAACAGGCTGAGGTCAGGACAGGTGGGGTTCAGTCATCGGTGGTAACAGGCTGAGGTCAGGACAGGTGGGGTTCAGTCATCAGGGGTAACAGGCTGAGGTCAGGACAGGTTGGGTTCAGTCATCGGTGGTAACAGGCTGAGGTCAGGACAGGTGGGGTTCAGTCATCGGTGGTAACAGGCTGAGGTCAGGACAGGTGGGGTTCAGACATCAGGGGTAACAGGCTGAGGTCAGGACAGGTGGGGTTCAGTCATCAGGGGTAACAGGCTGAGGTCAGGACAGGTGGGGTTCAGTCATCAGGGGTAACAGGATGAGGTCAGGACAGATGGGGTTCAGTCATCAGGGGTAACAGGCTGAGGTCAGGACAGGTGGGGTTCAGTCATCAGGGGTAACAGGCTGAGGTCAGGACACGTGGGGTTCAGACATCAGGGGTAACAGGCTGAGGTCAGGACAGGTGGGGTTCAGTCATCATGGGTAACAGGATGAGGTCAGGACAGATGGGGGTCAGTCATCAGGGGTAACAGGCTGAGGTCAGGACACGTGGGGTTCAGTCCTCATGAAGGTGCCTAATGGGATTAATGTAAAAAGTCATCAGCAGCAAGAGGTCTAAAATAATGAATTCTGTTGTATTTCTGTCTCACCTTTTTGTGTCGCACTCGTCAATTGTGTTGCACAAACTCTGAGCTAAAGAAATTAGTTGTGTGAGTCAAAATGGTTTAGACTTGTTTGTTTAAAAATGTTTCCATGAATCAAAAGTCTTCATGTGTTATTATTTTTCAAACATTACAACAATTTTTGGACTTTTACTCATCGTCTTGGCTGTCGGTTATTGTGTGCGGCAAACACACTTTTTATCGAATGATTTTGGAAGTACTCCGAACACCCATTTTTGCATAAAACACGCCCATTTCAGAGTGAAAAAAAAACGCTCCGAGTGTTTTCCAAAAATTTGGTCGCATAAATAGTTGCACAAAAGATGCAACTAAAATTTAGGCGCAATAACCAAGAAAGAGAGTCGGTTGGACTTTTGTAAATGAGGGCCATTGTCTTTATTCTTTAGGTCCGTACGATCCCAATGATCAATTTATAAAGGTTTTTTATTTTATTTTATTACTTGAAAAAAAATTATAATATTTTTTAAACAAAATAAGTCATCTTAAAATCCTCCACTTCTGACCCCTATAACGCAGTGATGTAAGGGTCATTTTTTGCGCCATGATTTGTAGTTTTTAACGGTTTCATATTGGTGTTTATAGGACTATTTGATTGATATTTTTTAGTTTTTATATATTTATAAGTAATAAAAAATCAGTTATTCTGGCATTTGGTATTTTATCATTACATTTTTATTTCTGGACATTTTTGCACGTGGTGATACGGAATATCTTTATGTTTATCTTTATTTACATTATTTTATTTGAACAATGGGGGTGGCTTGTATTTTTATATGGGGAGCAGGACTTATTTATATTTAAAAAAAAAATTTGCTTTCTTTATTCAAATTATTTAAGTCCAAAGTGGTCAATGATATGGCATAGCATAGCATTGTGTCATTAGCACTCTATTTGCCTGAGGCAGACTGTACTACCAGCTGTACGGAGGTTAGGAAATGTTTTAACTCTTCGAGGGGGAGACATGGTTTTTATGGCGTCTTTGCTGCCTCAGGGCCTGGATCATTGTTTCCATTTAGGAAAAATGTATTTAAAGCTGTATGAGCACATTTTATGGGAAAATGTGAGGGTGGTTGTCTAGGACCTCAAGCTGAAGGGAATTTAATTCTAGGTTTCATTTATTTTCTCCCTGCACTGTGGATATTTACTCAATTTGCTCAATAAAAGATATGAACCATTCAACTATATGAGTGGTTATAGTTTAGTTACATTGTGTTTGTTTATAATTGTGACATCTGTGTAACGCCCCAATGGGTGTGGACCCGCTGTGCAACTTACTGATTTGGCATAGGGCCAAACTTGGGAGAGGAGTCTAGGTGTTCCCCTGGTTTTCCCCCTTTATCTTACTGTAGGATGCAGAAGCTGCTCTTAGCTGTAGGGGACCACCAGGTATCTGCCACAAGAGTGGTCCCAGTAAGTGTCAGCTGGCCAATCAGGCAAGAACGCCCCACTGCCAAGCACCAGGGATACAGTCAGGTGGGGCAAGCTGACACTGGAGATGTAAGAACACAGGAGGTGGAGTCAGACACAGTAGGGCAGGCCTGGTGATTTAGCAGAGCTGGTGATGTTAAAACAGCAGAGCTGAATAGGTCAGGTGCAGCTAGATGGAACAAACTTGCTAGCAGAGAAAGGCAAAGTCAAACAGTCCGAGATCATACATACACTGGAGAAGATGAACAGGAGCAGAGGGGTCAGGCAGAGACAAAGTCAGGAACAGGCACAGGTCAGGAAACTGGAATGCAGGAACACAGCAGATAACACCTTCACTTGCAGAAGCTACAAAATTGCTCAGGTAAGGAAAGTGGGTGGAGCACCTTTAAATAGGTGATGTGAATCAGGGATTGGAGGGTGCGCATAGATCCTTAAAGGGGTACTCCGCCCCTAGACATCTTATCCCCTATCCAAAGGATAGAGGATAAGATGTCTGATCGTGGGGGTCCCGCCGCTGAGGACCCCCGTGATCTCAACTGCGGCACCCCAGACATCCATGCCAGATGATTGGCGATGTGGGGCGGAGGCTCGTGACATCACGAGCCTCCAGCACTGCACCCAACGCACTAAACGAATGCCGGGTGCAGAAGGGAGATCGCGGGGGTCATCAGTGGCGGACATCAGACATATTATCCCCGATACTTTGTATAGGGGAAAAGTTGTCTAGGGGAGGAGTACCCCTTTAAAGAGGCAAACCTTTTGTGACCCCTACTGGATGCACCAGACACTGTCACCCCCTGAGCCTGAGCTCCTGCAGCGAGGAGGAGGAGACGTGCAAGTAGTTCAGCTGATGTAGGCAGCAGAATGCAGTACACGCTGGGCAGCATTACAATGAGGAATAATTAGATCAGCCCCCACTCGTGACATCAAGGTCCGCCCCCTTAATGCAAGTCTAAGGGAGGGGGTGGGATGGCCGCCACGCCCCCTCCCATAGACTTGTATTGAGGGGGCGGGCGTGACATCATGAGGGGCGGAGCTGTGATGTAACGATGCTCCAGCCCCTGTATTGCCCGACATTAGTTTGCTCTGTGCAGTAATGATGCGCGGTGCCGCAGCGGAGATCCCGGGGGTCCCTGGCAGCGGGACCCCGGCGATCTGACATCTTATCCCCTATCCTTTGGATAGGGGATAAGATGCTAGGGGCGGAGTACCCCTTTAATGAGTGATCATTGCAGTAATCCAGGGAAGTTCTGTTGCATTTTCATACCGTGTATTTAGTTATACTTTATTTGGATTTCACCAAGTATTTGTTGTATCATTTTTTGTGACTCCCGCTTAATGTCTTTGTTCCTCAGGCTGTATATCATGGGGTTAAGGAGAGGAGTGACTACATTGTAGAACAGGGAGAGGATTTTCTTTGCGTTGTTCATATTTGGAAATAAGTAGATAATAATAAGTGACCCAAAATATAAGGAGACCACGGCCAGGTGAGAGCTGCAGGTGGAGAAGGTCTTCTGCCGCCCAGTCACCGATGGGATCTTCAGGATGGTGCGGATTATATAAACATATGAGATTATAATAACCATGAATGGACATATGACTAGAGGGACGGCTATCAAATCACTTTCCATCTTCACTATGAAAGTGTCTGAGCAGGAAAGAGCAAGAATCGGGTCAAAATCACAGAAGAAATGGTCAATGACGTTGGGTCCGCAGAACTGTAAGTGACTGATTGTTATAGAAATCATCAATATTATAGAAAATACACAAAGCCAAGAAAGTAAAACAGCCTTTACACAGAATGTGGCTTTTATGACGGAGGAATAATGTAGAGGGTTACAGATGGCCTGATACCGGTCATAGGACATCACCGTCAGGAGGAGACATTCTACAGATTCTGTCCCTGAAAAACAATAAAACTGAGTCAAACAGCCGATCAGAGAGACAGAACTTCCCTCATACAACACCACACGGAGCAGGTTGGGTACGATGGTGGTGGAGAGGAGAATGTCTGAAAAGGAGAGTTGTGTGAGGAAGAAATACATGGGGGAGTGGAGGGATCGGCTGGAGGAGACCACCACAATGATCAGGAGGTTCCCACACACAGTCACACAGTACGTTAGAACCATCAGAAGGAAGAAATAAATCTTTATACATTTTACATTTTGAAAACCCAAGAGGAAGATCTCGGTCACGGTGGTGATGTTATATCCAATGGGCATTGTTATTGCTTTAGCCAAGAAGTCAATGTGTAGATAATTGGGTGATGGGTTAAAGAAGAAGATGAGGAAGGTTCCACCTAAAGAGAAAGACCGAGAAACAAAAAAAGTCCTTTCATTTTGGAATATTTTGTTGCAAAAAAAAAGTCTAACCTTCCGTGCACAATAGGGACAGGTTTATCCCTTCATTCAGTATTAATAGATTTTTATACTTTGACCAACTATTACTAATTAAATGTATAATTCATTTTTTAATTAAATAAATATTAATATGTATTTATAAATAAAATATAATGTATGCAGTAATAACACATGGCCACTTATGTAGAAGACATTTTACCCTTCAAGCTAGAAAAACATTTTCCTAGTTAATTTTATCTAAATGTAAAATGAATATAAATGACGCTCTGGAGAAAGTTCTACATTTCTTTACATTCCAGCAGCGATATATAACGCACCTTGTTCCTTCACAATTTCCAATAAGTCCCGTCAGTAAAGTAAAATAAAGAAAAAAGAAGCAAAACTTATTTCAAAGGATAAAATCTTTTTTTTCAAAGAATTCTTGTCTACACTTTCATCATTTCAATCATTTTTCCTGACATTTTTTTATGTAGATTTATAAAATATTTAGCCTAAAAATGCCCCAGAGTGCCACATACTCACATTAGATACTCACATTAGATACAATAGATACTTACAATAGATACTCACATTAGATACTCACATTAGATACTCACATTAGATACTCACATTAGATACAATAGATACTTACAATAGATACTCACATTAGATACTCACATTAGATCCTCACAATAGATACGATAGATACTTACAATAGATACTCACATTAGATCCTCACAATAGATACAATAGAAACAATCGATCCTCACAATATGTAAATGTATCGGTGTGACTTTCTTCCCTCAGTTTCTCGGTTCTCTTATTTTGATATATATTGTGTACATGGAGAGTCCCTCCTGTCTGTATAATACAGATACAATGTTACGCCTGTGTCTCCTTCTTATAGAATTATAAGACGCCTTGGAGATCTCATTGCTGCTCCCTTAGGGGAAACATGTTTTCTAAACTTTCAATTCTCTAAGTAATTAATAACTGTAATATATAAAAACTACAAATATTAACCTAGAAGTTTCTGATTCTAAGTTCTGATAACCATCTGCATCTAAACTCAAGTCACATGGTGTCAGAAATAGAAATTCAGCTTTATTGTTAGCTATTAGATATTTAAACCTGCTATCAGAGCTCAGAGAGACCTAACTACTATATGGGGCAGTGTGGGGGTCCTATCTACTATATGGAGGGCCTAACTACTATAATGGAGCAGTGTGGGCACCTAACTACTATATGGGGCAGTGTGGGGGTCCTATCTACTATATGGAGGGCCTAACTACTGTACGGGAGTGGCATGGGCACCTAACTACTATATGGGGCAGTGTGGGGGTCCTATCTACTATATGGAGGGCCTAACTACTATATGGGAGCAGCGTGGGCACCTAACTACTATATGGGGCAGTGTGGGGGTCCTATCTACTATATGGAGGGCCTACTATATGGGAGCAGCGTGGGCACCTAACTACTATATGGGGCAGTGTGGGGGTCCTATCTACTATATGGAGGGCCTAACTACTATATGGGAGCAGCGTGGGCACCTAACTACTATATGGGGCAGTGTGGGGGTCCTATCTACTATATGGAGGGCCTAACTACTGTACGGGAGCGGCATGGGCACCTAACTACTATATGGGGCAGTGTGGGAGTCCTATCTACTATATGGAGGGCCTAACTACTATATGGGAGCAGCGTGGGCACCTAACTACTATATGGGGCAGTGTGGGGGTCCTATCTACTATATGGAGGGCCTAACTACTATATGGGAGCAGCGTGGGCACCTAACTACTATATGGGGCAGTGTGGGGGTCCTATCTACTATATGGAGGGCCTAACTACTATATGGGAGAAGCGTGGGCACCTAACTACTATATGGGGCAGTGTGGGGGTCCTATCTACTATATGGAGGGCCTAACTACTATATGGGAGAAGCGTGGGCACCTAACTACTATATGGGGCAGTGTGGGGGTCCTATCTACTATATGGAGGGCCTAACTACTATATGGGAGCAGCGTGGGCATCTAACTACTATATGAGGCAGTGTGGGGGTCCTATCTACTATATGGAGGGCCTAACTACTATACGGGAGCAGCATGGGCATCTAACTACTATATGGGGCAGTGTGGGGGTCCTATCTACTATATGGAGGGCCTAACTACTATACAGGAGCAGCGTGGGCACCTAACTACTATATGGGGAAGTGTGGGGGACCTATCTACTATACGGAGGGCCTAACTACTATACTGGAGCAGCGTGGGCACCGAACTACTATATGGGAGCAGGGTGGGCACCTAACTATTATATGGGGCAGTGTGGGGTCTTATATACTATATGGAGGGGGGGTTAACTACTACATGGGAGCAGCGTGGGCACCTAACTACTATATGGGGCAGTGTGAGGGTCTTATATACTATATGGAGGGGGGCCTAACTACTATATGGGAGCAGGGTGGGCACCTAACTACTATATGGGGCAGTGTGGGGTCTTATATACTATATGGAGGGGGGCCTAACTGCTGGCAAATGAAATGTTGGACCATAATCATGTGTCTGAGGTAACCTCATGCTGCTGTGACTAAGATACTGCTGCTGCTATCCAGTACACAATGTCATCTGCTTCCTCCATAATAACATGTACTGGAGGTGAGGGGCCGCAGTGGCCTGTTACTACTGGCTTGGCGACGGTTGCTGCAGCTGCTTGTGTTACTAGCACCCAAATCCTTACTGCTGTTTACTACTGTTCAATTACTCTGACCTTTTCTACTCTTTTTTCTCAGGTTGAAGTATAACTGTGCTGTGTGAACTTGTGCTTTATGCTGAACAATAAAATGTTTAAAAAATTCCCCCTAAACGGTGCTATATACAGTGCTAAAATCGCCAGTTTGTGACAAGCTTGTGTATAGTGGTGCAATGTAAATGCATGGACACAGGCTGGTGTATAATGTCCCGTGGACACAGGCTGGTGTATAATGTCCCGTGGACACAGGCTGGTGTATAATGTCCTGTGGATACAGGCTGGTGTATAGTGGTGCAATGTAAATGTATGGACACAGGCTGGTGTATAATGTCCCGTGGACACAGGCTGGTGTATAATGTCCCGTGGACAACGGCTGATGTATAATGTCACGTGGATACAGGCTGGTGTATAGTGGTGCAATGTAAATGCATGGACACAGGCTGGTGTATAATGTCCCGTGGACAACGGCTGATGTATAATGTCACGTGACACAGGCTGGTGTATAGTGGTCCAATGTAAATGGATGGACACAGGCTGGTGTATAATGTCACGTGGATACAGGCTGGTGTATAATGTCCCGTGGACACAGGCTGATGTATAATGTCACGTGGACACAGGCTGGTGTATAATGTCATGTGGACACAGGCTGGTGTATAATGTCCCGTGGACAACGGCTGGTGTATAATGTCACGTGACACAGGCTGGCATATAGTGGTCCAATGTAAATGGATGGACACAGGCTGGTGTATAATGTCACGTGGACACAGGCTGGTGTATAATGTCACATGGACACAGGCTGGTGCAATGTAAATGCATGGACACAGGCTGGTGTATAATGTCACGTGGACACAGGCTGGTGCAATGTAAATGCATGGACACAGGCTGGTGTATAATATCACGTGGATACAGGCTTGTGTATAGTGGTGCAATGTAAATGCATGGACACAGGCTGGTGTATAATGTCACATGGACACAGGCTGGTGTATAATGTCACATGGACACAGGCTGGTGCAATGTAAATGCATGGACACAGGCTGGTGTATAATGTCACGTGGACACAGGCTGGTGCAATGTAAATGCATGGACACAGGCTGGTGTATAATATCACGTGGATACAGGCTTGTGTATAGTGGTGCAATGTAAATGCATGGACACAGGCTGGTGTATAATGTCCCATGGACACAGGCTGGTGTATAATGTTACGTGGATACAGGCTGGTGTATAATGTCACGTGGATACAGGCTGGTGTATAATGTCACGTGGATACAGGCTGGTGTATAATGTCACATGGACAAAGGCTGGTGTATAATGTCCCGTGGACACAGGCTGGTGTATAATGTCACGTGGACACAGGCTGGTGTATAATGTCCCATGGACACAGGCTGGTGTATAATGTCACGTGGATACAGGCTGGTGTATAATGTCACGTGGATACAGGCTGGTGTATAATGTCACGTGGATACAGGCTGGTGTATAATGTCACATGGACAAAGGCTGGTGTATAATGTCCCGTGGACACAGGCTGGTGTATAATGTCACGTGGACACAGGCTGGTGTATAATGTCACGTGGACACAGGCTGGTGTATAATGTCACGTGGATACAGGCTGGTGTATAATGTCACATGGACACAGGCTGGTGTATAGTGGTGCAATGTAAATGCATGGACACAGGCTGGTGTATAATGTCATATGGATACAGGCTGGTGTATAATGTCACATGGACACAGGCTGGTGTATAATGTCACATGGACACAGGCTGGTGTATAGTGGTGCAATGTAAATGCATGGACACAGGCTGGTGTATAATGTCATATGGATACAGGCTGGTGTATAGTGGTGCAATGTAAATGCATGGACACAGGCTGGTGTATAATGTCACATGGACACAGGCTGGTGTATAATGTCACATGGACACAGGCTGGTGTATAATGTCACATGGACACAGGCTGGTGTATAATGTCACATGGACACAGGCTGGTGTATAATGTCACATGGACACAGGCTGGTGTATAATGTCACGTGGACACAGGCTGGTGTATAGTGGTGCAATGTAAATGCATGGACACAGACTGGTGTATAATGTCACATGGACACAGGCTGGTGTATAGTGGTGCAATGTAAATGCATGGACACAGGCTGGTGTATAATGTCACATGGATACAGGCTGGTGTATAATGTCACATGGATACAGGCTGGTGTATAATGTCACATGGATACAGGCTGGTGTATAATGTCACGTGGACACAGGCTGGTGTATAATGTCACATGGACACAGGCTGGTGTATAATGTCACGTGGATACAGGCTGATGTATAATGTCACGTGGATACAGGCTGGTGTATAATGTCACATGGACACAGGCTGGTGTATAATGTCACATGGACACAGGCTGGTATATAATGTCACATGGACACAGGCTGGTGTATAATGTCACATGGACACAGGCTGGTGTATAATGTCACATGGACACAGGCTGGTGTATAATGTCACATGGACACAGGCTGGTGTATAATGTCACATGGACACAGGCTGGTGTATAATGTCACATGGACACAGGCTGGTGTATAATGTCACATGGACACAGGCTGGTGTATAATGTCACATGGACACAGGCTGGTGTATAATGTCACATGGACACAGGCTGGTGTATAATGTCACATGGACACAGGCTGGTGTATAATGTCACATGGACACAGGCTGGTGTATAATGTCACATGGACACAGGCTGGTGTATAATGTCACATGGACACAGGCTGGTGTATAATGTCCCGTGGACACAGGCTGGTGTATAGTGGTGCAATGTAAATGCATGGACAAAGGCTGGTGTATAATGTCATATGGACACAGGCTGGTGTATAATGTCACATGGACACAGGCTGGTGTATAATGTCACATGGATACAGGCTGGTGTATAATGTCACATGGACACAGGCTGGTGTATAATGTCACATGGACACAGGCTGGTGTATAATGTCACATGGACACAGGCTGGTGTATAATGTCACATGGACACAGGCTGGTGTATAATGTCACATGGACACAGGCTGGTGTATAATGTCACATGGACACAGGCTGGTGTATAGTGGTGCAATGTAAATGGATGGACACAGGCTGGTGTATAATGTCACATGGACACAGGCTGGTGTATAATGTCCCGTGGACACAGGCTGGTGTATAGTGGTGCAATGTAAATGGATGGACACAGGCTGGTGTATAATGTCACATGGACACAGGCTGGCATATAGTGGTCCAATGTAAATGGATGGACACAGGCTGGTGTATAATGTCACGTGGACACAGGCTGGTGTATAATGTCACATGGACACAGGCTGGTGTATAATGTCACATGGACACAGGCTGGTATATAATGTCACATGGACACAGGCTGGTGTATAATGTCACATGGACACAGGCTGGTGTATAATGTCACATGGACACAGGCTGGTGTATAGTGGTGCAATGTAAATGCATGGGCACAGGCTGGTGTATAATGTCACATGGACACAGGCTGGTGTATAGTGGTGCAATGTAAATGCATGGGCACAGGCTGGTGTATAATGTCACATGGACACAGGCTGGTGTATAATGTCACATGGACACAGGCTGGTGTATAATGTCACATGGACACAGGCTGGTGTATAATGTCACATGGACACAGGCTGGTGTATAATGTCACATGGACACAGGCTGGTGTATAATGTCATATGGACACAGGCTGGTGTATAATGTCACATGGACACAGGCTGGTGTATAATGTCACATGGACACAGGCTGGTGTATAATGTCACATGGACACAGGCTGGTGTATAATGTCACATGGACACAGGCTGGTGTATAATGTCACATGGACACAGGCTGGTGTATAGTGGTGCAATGTAAATGCATGGGCACAGGCTGGTGTATAATGTCACATGGACACAGGCTGGTGTATAATGTCACATGGACACAGGCTGGTGTATAATGTCACATGGACACAGGCTGGTGTATAATATCACATGGACACAGGCTGGCGTATAATATCACATGGACACAGGCTGGTGTATAATGTCACATGGACACAGGCTGGTGTATAATGTCACATGGACAAAGGCTGGTGTATAGTGGTGCAATGTAAATGCATGGACACAGGCTGGTGTATAATGTCACATGGACACAGGCTGGTGTATAGTGGTGCAATGTAAATGCATGGACACAGGCTGGTGTATAATGTCACATGGACACAGGCTGGTGTATAATGTCATATGGACAAAGGCTGGTGTATAATGTCACATGGACACAGGCTGGTGTATAGTGGTGCAATGTAAATGCATGGACACAGGCTGGTGTATAATGTCATATGGACAAAGGCTGGTGTATAATGTCACATGGACACAGGCTGGTGTATAATGTCACATGGACACAGGCTGGTGTATAATGTCACATAGACACAGGCTGGTGTATAATGTCACATGGACACAGGCTGGTGTATAATGTCACATGGACACAGGCTGGTGTATAATGTCACGTGGACACAGGCTGGTGTATAATGTCACATGGACACAGGCTGGTGTATAATGTCACATGGACACAGGCTGATGTATAATGTCACATGGACACAGGCTGGTGTATAATGTCACATGGACACAGGCTGGTGTATAATGTCACATGGACACAGGCTGGTGTATAATGTCACATGGACACAGGCTGGTGTATAATGTTACATGGACACAGGCTGGTGTATAATGTCACATGGACACAGGCTGGTGTATAATGTCACATGGACACAGGCTGGTGTATAATGTCACATGGACACAGGCTGGTGTATAGTGGTCCAATGTAAATGCATGGACACAGGCTGGTGTATAATGTCACATGAACCCAGGCTGGTGTATAATGTCACATGGACACAGGCTGGTGTATAATGTCACATGGACACAGGCTGGTGTATAATGTCACATGGACACAGGCTGGTGTATAGTGGTGCAATGTAAATGCATGGACACAGGCTGGTGTATAATGTCACATGGACACAGGCTGGTATATAGTGGTGCAATGTAAATGCATGGACACAGGCTGGTGTATAATGTCACATGAACACAGGCTGGTGTATAATGTCACATGGACACAGGCTGGTGTATAATGTCACATGGACACAGGCTGGTGTATAATGTCACATGGACACAGGCTGGTGTATAATGTCACATGGACACAGGCTGGTGTATAGTGGTGCAATGTAAATGCATGGACACAGGCTGGTGTAAAATGTCACATGGACACAGGCTGGTGTATAATGTCACATGGACACAGGCTGATGTATAATGTCATATGGACAAAGGCTGGTGTATAATGTCACATGGACACAGGCTGGTGTATAATGGCACATGGACACAGGCTGGTGTATAGTGGTGCAATGTAAATGCATGGACACAGGCTGGTGTATAATGTCACATGGACACAGGCTGGTGTATAATGTCATATGGACAAAGGCTGGTGTATAATGTCACATGGACACAGGCTGGTGTATAGTGGTGCAATGTAAATGCATGGACACAGGCTGGTGTATAATGTCATATGGACAAAGGCTGGTGTATAATGTCACATGGACACAGGCTGGTGTATAATGTCACATGGACACAGGCTGGTGTATAATGTCACATGGACACAGGCTGGTGTATAATGTCACATGGACACAGGCTGATGTATAATGTCACATGGACACAGGCTGGTGTATAATGTCACATGGACACAGGCTGGTGTATAATGTCACATGGACACAGGCTGGTGTATTATGTCACATGGACACAGGCTGGTGTATAATGTCACATGGACACAAGCTGGTGTATAATGTCACATGGACACAGGCTGGTGTATAATGTCACATGGACACAGGCTGGTGTATAATGTCACATGGACACAGGCTGGTGTATAATGTCATATGGACACAGGCAGGTGTATAATGTCACATGGACACAGGCTGGTATATAATGTCACATGGACACAGGCTGGTGTATAATGTCACATGGACACAGGCTGGTGTATAGTGGTCCAATGTAAATGCATGGACACAGGCTGGTGTATAATGTCACATGGACACAGGCTGGTGTATAATGTCACATGGACACAGGCTGGTGTATAATGTCACATGGACACAGGCTGGTGTATAGTGGTCCAATGTAAATGCATGGACACAGGCTGGTGTATAATGTCACATGGACACAGGCTGGTGTATAATGTCACATGGACACAGGCTGGTGTATAGTGGTGCAATGTAAATGCATGGACACAGGCTGGTGTATAATGTCACATGGACACAGGCTGGTGTATAATGTCACATGGACACAGGCTGATGTATAATGTCATATGGACAAAGGCTGGTGTATAATGTCACATGGACACAGGCTGGTGTATAATGTCACATGGACACAGGCTGGTGTATAGTGGTGCAATGTAAATGCATGGACACAGGCTGGTGTATAATGTCATATGGACAAAGGCTGGTGTATAATGTCACATGGACACAGGCTGGTGTATAATGTCACATGGACACAGGCTGGTGTATAATGTCACGTGGACACAGGCTGGTGTATAATGTCACATGGACACAGGCTGGTGTATAATGTCACATGGACACAGGCTGATGTATAATGTCACATGGACACAGGCTGGTGTATAATGTCACATGGACACAGGCTGGTGTATAATGTCACATGGACACAGGCTGGTGTATTATGTCACATGGACACAGGCTGGTGTATAATGTCACATGGACACAAGCTGGTGTATAATGTCACATGGACACAGGCTGGTGTATAATGTCACATGGACACAGGCTGGTGTATAATGTCACATGGACACAGGCTGGTGTATAATGTCATATGGACACAGGCTGGTGTATAATGTCACATGGACACAGGCTGGTATATAATGTCACATGGACACAGGCTGGTGTATAATGTCACATGGACACAGGCTGGTGTATAATGTCACATGGACACAGGCTGGTGTATAATGTCACACGGACACAGGCTGGTGTATAGTGGTCCAATGTAAATGCATGGACACAGGCTGGTGTATAATGTCACATGGACACAGGCTGGTGTATAATGTCACATGGACACAGGCTGGTGTATAATGTCACATGGACACAGGCTGGTGTATAGTGGTCCAATGTAAATGCATGCTATCAGACACTAACATAGTACTGAAAAATAGTCCAGATCTACAAAGTGAAGGGTTCAGCTTCAGTCAGTCACACAGTAAACAGCTCGTGTCTAACCAAGTCTCACTCAGAAATAGAGGCCTTTCTTTTTTCTTGTCCTCAAGCCCTGACTGACCATGTGCCTAACCAGGCAGATTCCCCATGGGCAGGTATTCCTGGGCTTACAATGGGCCACCCGCCCAGGCTAGTCACTAGTATCAGGACACTATGTGCAGTGGCTGAACGTCCTAATGGTACTAGCAGCAGGACTTTCTGGTGTAAATGAGCAGGGAACTATAGGGATAGGCATAAGGCTATCCTTCATATAAGATAGGGATAGGTATAAGGCTATCCTTCATATAAGATAGGGATAGGTATAAGGCTATCCTTCATATAAGATAGAGATAGGTATAAGGCTATCCTTCATATAAGATAGGGATAGGCATAAGGCTATCCTTCATATAAGATAGAGATAGGTATAAGGCTATCCTTCAGATAAGATAGAGATATACATAAGGCTATCCTTCATATAAGATAGGGATAGGCATAAGGCTAGCCATCATATAAGATAGGGATAGATATAAGACTATCCTTTATATAAGATAGAGATCGACATAAGGCTATCCTTCATATAAGATAGAGATAGGTATAAGGTTATCCTTCATATAAGATAGGGATAGGTATAAGGCTATCCTTCATATAAGATATAGATAGGTATAAGGCTATCCTTCATATAAGATAGGGATAGGTATAAGGCTATCCTTCATATAAGATAGGGATAGGTATAAGGCTATCCTTCATATAAGATAGAGATAGGTATAAGGCTATCCTTCATATAAGATAGGGATAGGTATAAGGATATCCTTCATATAAGATAGAGATAGACATAAGGCTATCCTTCATATAAGATAGAGATAGGTATAAGGTTATCCTTCATATAAGATAGGGATAGACATAAGGCTATCCTTCATATAAGATAGGGATAGGTATCAGGATATCCTTCATATAAGATAGAGATAGACATAAGGCTATCCTTCATATAAGATAGAGATAGGTATAAGGATATCCTTCATATAAGATAGGGATAGGTATAAGTTTATCCTTCATATAAGATAGAGATAGGTATAAAGCTATCCTTCATATAAGATAGAGATAGGTATAAGGTTATCCTTCATATAAGATAGGGATTGACATAAGGCTATCCTTCATATAAGATAGGGATTGACATAAGGCTATCCTTTATATAAGATAGTGACAAGGACAATTCATAAGAATTGTGAATATTCGGCAGACTAGATGGGCCAAATGGCTCTTTTCTGCTGACACATTCTAGGTTTCTATGTTTATTCTAAATAGTCAGGAACCTCTTCTAAATAGTCAGGAACCTCTTCTAAATAGTCAGAAACATCTTCTAAATAGGAACCTCTTCTAAATAGGAACCTCTTCTAAATAGTCAGAAACCTCTTCTAAATAGGAACCTCTTCTAAATAGGAACCTCTTCTAAATAGTCAGGAACCTCTTCTAAATAGGAACCTCTTCTAAATAGTTAGGAACTTATTCTAAATAGTCAGGAACCTCTTCTAAATAGGAACCTCTTCTAAATAGGAAAGTTCTAAATAGTCAGGAACCTCTTCTAAATAGGAACCTCTTCTAAATAGTTAGGAACTTATTCTAAATAGTCAGGAACCTATTCTAAATAGTCAGGAACCTCTTCTAAATAGTAACCTCTTCTAAATAGTCAGGAACCTCTTCTAAATAGTAACTTCTTCTAAATAGTCAGGAACCTCTTCTAAATAGTCAGGAACCTCTTCTAAATAGCCAGGAACCTCTTCTAAATAGTAACTTCTTCTAAATAGTCAGGAACCTCTTCTAAATAGTCAGGAACCTCTTCTAAATAGCCAGGAACCTCTTCTAAATAGGAACTTCTTCTAAATAGTCAGGAACCTCTTCTAAATAGTCAGGAACCTCTTCTAAATAGGAACCTCTTCTAAATAGTCAGGAACCTCTTCTAAATAGTCAGGAACCTCTTCTAAATAGGAACCTCTTCTAAATAGTCAGGAACCTCTTCTAAATAGTCAGGAACCTCTTCTTAATAGTCAGGAACCTCTTCTAAATAGTCAGGAACCTCTTCTAAATAGTCAGGAACCTCTTCTAAATAGTAATGTCTATGGGAGGGGACGTGACGGCCATCACACCCCCTCCCATAGACTTGCATTGAGGGGCCGTGACATCACGAGAGCCTCCGGCGCTGCACCCAATGCTCTAAACGAACGCCAGGTGCAGCAGAGAGAACGTGGGGGTCTTCAGTAGCGGGACCCCCGGGATCAGACATCTTATCCCCTAATTTATGGATAGGATATAAGATGTCTGGTACCCCTTTAAGTGGAAATCTTTGGTGAGTTCTCACACTTTTTTTTCCCAGGGATTGACCCCTGGTTCTGAGGCAGATTTTTTGAGGATATGATGCAGTGGATACAGTCTGGATATATACGGTAAATGAAAAACAGGGCATTTTAAAGTATAAGACAACCCCCCCCACCACCACCACCACCATCACCACCATGGGTAAATGGAAAACTGCACATTCATGTTCATTCACCATAAAAAAAAACATTTTATATAATTTTATTTTATCATTTATTATCATTATAATCATCATCATCATCATCATCATCACTACTACTTTTTTTTACTACTTTTATTTACAGTTTTATAGGCAATATAATAATAAATGTAAACATTTGGTTTATATTATCTGTATTAAATACTATATTATTATTATTATTATTTTTATTATTATTAGTGATAATATTAATTGTATGTATTTTTATTATTATGTTTATGTAGTGTTCCTGCTCAGAAGTGAAATAGAGAAAATATTATATACTCAATAATTACTATATATTTTATCATTATTATTATTTTTTATTATTATATATTTTATAATTATCATTATTATTATGCTTAATTATATACATATACACTATATACTTCATGACATGTTAGATGTTTTCTATTACACACGTCCTGGTTCATGTACAATATATGAGAACACGTGGGTTTTCCTTCACTGACATTAAACTTCTAATAGAAAACAAAGCAGCGCAGGGAGGGGAATCCTCAGGGGAGGAGACTGTCAGCTCTTCTGTGTGTAATATATTCCTGTCCTCCGAGGGACCATCTCAGCTCATAGAGAAATAATGAAGGTGAATTTCACATCTCATTAATATAAACACCAACACTGAGAATAAACTAACAATCCCAGCAGGACACAGAATTTACCTACATCCAGAATAATTTTATTATCTTCCCAATTATAATTAATGAAGCAATGAAATAACTAAAACACAGGCAGCGATATTAATTGTTCACTATAATAATATTAATATAATAAAAATTATATAAATATAATAATAATAATAATAAATAATAATAATATAATAATGCATAAGGTTTTAGCTTTCCATAGGAAGAAATACTACAATTATTTGAGATACTGTACAAACATTAACATAGGTAAGACAATTTCTCATGGAACAAACATGTACACTAAATAAATCAAATAGTTACCAAATATCACCTGTATATAAGAAAGAATATGATCACCATACATATTACCAGGATACTGTTACTGACCAAATCCTGTATACTGAGACCAATATTACCAATAATACCAGTGTAAAAGGAGGAATATTATCACCATACATATAAATACCATACTGTTACTGACCAAATCCTGCATACTGGGACCTATAGAACAAACGATGATCCGGCACCAGATTTAAGACTTGCAGCTTTATTTTCTCCGTATCAAAATGAACAAACATCACACAGAAAAACCGACTCCCTCCACAGTCATACGTGTTTCAAGCGCATGCGCGCTCTTCCTCAGTGACCGTCACTGAGGAAGAGCACGCATGCGCTTGAAACACGTATGACTGTGGAGGGAGTCGGTTTTACTGTGTAATGTTTGTTCATTTTGATACGGAGAAAATAAAGCTGCAAGTCTTAAATCTGGTGCCGGATCATCATTTGTTCTTCTGCCTTGAATATCAGCACTTTGCCGAGTGTGGACCCGTGCACAGAAACTGGTGGAGGTGAGCTGTACAAAACTATTTTCTTGTCTGTTTATACTGGGACCTATATTACTAATAATACCAGTATACAAGGAGGAATATTATCACTTTACATATCACTGTCATACTGTTACTGACCAAATCCTGTATACTGAGACCAATATTACCAATAATACCAGTATACAAGGAGAATATTATCACCATATATATTTTACCATCATACTGTTACTGACCAAATCCTGTATACTGAGACCAATATTACCAATAATACCAGTATATAAGGAGGAATATTATCACCATATATATTACCATCATACTGTTACTGACCAAATACTGTATACTGAGACCAATATTACTAATAATACCAGTATATAAGGAGGAATATTATCACCATACATATTACCATCATTCTGTTACTGACCAAATCCTGTATACTGAGACCAATATTACTAATAATACCAGTATATAAGGAGGAATATTATCACCATACATATTACCATCATACTGTTACTGACCAAATACTGTATACTGAGACCAATATTACTAATAATACCAGTATATAAGGAGGAATATTATCACCATACATATTACCATCATTCTGTTACTGACCAAATCCTGTATACTGAGACCAATATTACCAATAATACCAGTATACAAGGAGGAATATTATCACCATACATATTACCATCATACTGTTACTGACCAAATACTGTATACTGAGACCAATATTACTAATAATACCAGTATATAAGGAGGAATATTATCACCATACATATTACCATCATTCTGTTACTGACCAAATCCTGTATACTGAGACCAATATTACTAATAATACCAGTATATAAGGAGGAATATTATCACCATACATATTACCATCATACTGTTACTGACCAAATACTGTATACTGAGACCAATATTACTAATAATACCAGTATATAAGGAGGAATATTATCACCATACATATTACCATCATTCTGTTACTGACCAAATCCTGTATACTGAGACCAATATTACCAATAATACCAGTATACAAGGAGGAATATTATCACCATACATATTACCATCATACTGTTACTGACCAAATCCTGTATACTGAGACCAATATTACCAATAATACCAGTATACAAGGAGGAATATTATCACCATACATATTACCATCATACTGTTACTGACCAAATCCTGTATACTGAGACCAATATTACCACTAATACCAGTATACAAGGAGGAATATTATCACCATACATATTACCATCATACTGTTACTGACCAAATCCTGTATACTGAGACCAATATTACCAATAATACCAGTATACAAGGAGGAATATTATCACGATACATATTACCATCATTCTGTTACTGACCAACTCCTGTATACTGAGAGTAATATTACCTATAATACCAGTATATAAGGAGGACTATTATCACTAGAGATGAGCGAATCAAAGCTGATGAACCCATATTCGTTACGAATTTCATTAAATATTCGATTCCCAAACGAATGCTAATATCGCCGCGATTCTATCGCGCGAATCGCTTCATTAAATTCCATTTTACAGCATTCCCAGCTAAAGGAGATCTAAAATGGCGGATCCACATGTCACTAATTGGGCAGGGGACTATGGAAGGGTGGGAAAGTACGGTGGGAAGGGAGGTAGGCGGGATTACCTTGAATCACATGCGGGATGCAGTTTATCAGCATTCATTGACCCCTGTGATGTCACAGCTCTATATAATCGGCAGCCATCTTGTGGCTGCTCATTTTATGCCATATACTCTGCAGAGATGGGACGGACTGTGTGTCTGTGTGTGTTATATAGACACGCTGAATTGATCATACCGCAGCGTTCCACTGCCAACTGCTAGTCACATCAGCAATGTGGACAGAGAGAAGTGAATTGCATTGCTTGTTCTGACTGAGAAGGATTTTACGCCATACCCCCCGGTCACGTTCTTCAGCATTTCATCAGAGAGGGGCAGATAGCTTTCCGTTGCCTCATACATATCAACAAGCTGCCTGAACTTCATGAACCACATCACAGGAGGCAGAAAAGATTTTTCAGCGCAATTCTGTCTATTTTTTCCACAAATAATCATCTGCTGCTTATACTAATCTGTAGACGGTATAAAAACCAGTGCACACCATTCTTAACAATCTGTGACAGAGTGCATTTTAGGGTTTAATCCCCATTTTTTTTTCTTTTTTTGTGGTGCTGCACTATTGTGTCCTGCTCCTGTGCAAAAATAAGTTTTTACAGCGGGCTGTAATGCATTTGTCTGCTCTCATACGTGCATACCACATGCCTACATCAAAGCAGTCTACTATTCTGTATCTGTAACAAGTCTAGATACTGGGAAAGTCCAAGCAACAGTAATCACCGGCTGGTGTTTTACAAAATAGAGTTTTCTTGCTTATTGTTGCACATTTTTTTGCCCTCATATGTGCATACCACATACATACATCTAATAAGTGTACCATTTTGTACCTGTTAATCTGTCAAGGGCCTAGATACTGTGAAAGTCCAAGCAAAATTACTCACCGCCTGGGGTTTTAAAAAACATACTGAGTTTTTAGGCTCATTGTTGCGCATTTTTCTGCCCTCATAAGTGCATACCACATACCTACATCAAAGCAGTCTACTATTTTGTATCTGTAACAAGTCTAGATACTGGGAAAGTCCAGGCAAAAGTAATCACCGGTTGGTGTTTTACTAAAATACGTTATCCAAGTGTACTGTAGCGCATTTTTTTCCCTCATACGTGATACCACATACGTACATCTAATTAGTGTACCATTTTGTACCTGTTAATCTGTCAAGGGCCTACATACTGTGAAAGGACAGCCAAAAGTAATCACCTGCTGCTGTTCTAGACAAATACTGTTTAAAGAGTAGTGAAGCATATTGTACTCCCCTCATATACGCACTAACTATGTCAGGCAGAGAAGTGCCAGGACAAGCACAGAGGAGTGGCCAAGGCCTAAATACTTTAGGCAGAGTTGGCAGCAGACTTGGGGCGAGTGGCAGCAGAAGTCGCAGTGAGAGGCCTGAGCTCCCGTTATCAGCTACCAGTCATGTCTCAACCAGCAACCCATTTGCCGTCGTCGATTGGTTAACACGCTCATCCACATCATCACAAGTGGCATCTGACACCCCCAGTCAACAGTCGGTGGGTTCCTCAGACACAACCCTCAGTTGGCATGGCCCGGGAGCACTCCCTGTCCTCCTATTGCCTTTGACCTATGCTGTTCCCTCTCCTAGAGAAGTATCTCATGCTTTGGGTTCAGCTCCACTATTTACTGAGGAAGATCTAAAAGAGGACAGTCAGCAGCTACTGGACAGCTAAGAAGAGGAGGAGACATGCGCCGCTTCCCCCGCTAGGCGGCCAAGTAGTGATGCGGAGAGCGACGTGGGAGGCGGTGTTGCCAGGGTTCAGGGTCCTGAAGCAGACACTGTTGGGGAACCTGAGGAGTACATCAGTGTCGTGCACACAACTGTGGATGATGATGAAACCGATAGCAATTGGGAGCTGGGTGCAGAAGGGGCTTCATCATCATCAGGAGAAGAGAGTTGCAGGTTGCCCGTGAGGCAGCAAGGCGGTAGCAGGGTTGGCAGTCAGCGAGGTGGCAGAAGTGGAAATTCAGGAGCCAAACGTGCCCGGGGGAGACCACCTGATTCGCGGCAGCTTACCTTTCCGGGAGGTAGTGGAACAGGGGTTCCTGGAGACGGCGCCAGTACCAGTCAATTAGTGCGGACTGTAGGTGGGAAAATCAGCTACTCAGCGGTGTGGCAGTTTTTCATCAGGCATCCGGAAGAGGTTCACGTAGCCACATGCAAGATCTGTTGGCAGAAGGTGAAGCGTGGCCAGGGTCCCAATGTCGGCACCACGGCCCTGCGTCAACACATGCTTCACCACTATAAAGCAGCCTGGAAGAACCGTGGCTCCAATGTAGTGGTCCAGCCTGCTGCATCACCCAGTGGCCATCCGCTCCCTCCTTCATCCAGCCAAGGCTCCACCACCTCAGGTGAAGGGAGCTGTGTGTCAAACCCTCCTTCTGTCGCTCCAGATGCTCCTGCTTCTCCCACTTGTAGTCAGCCATTCCGCCAACAATCCATCGGCGAAGCCATGTCCAAGAGACAACAGTATGCGCCCACTCATCCAACGGTGCAGAAGTTGAATTTGTCCCTGTCTAAGTTGCTGGTGTTGCAGTCCCTCCCTTTTCAAGTGGTGGACTCTGCACCTTTCAGAGAATTGATGGCTTGTGCCGAGCCGAGGTGGAGAGTCCCAAGCCGTCATTTCTTTGCGAAGAAGGCAGTACCAGCCCTCCATAATTTTGTACAAGAGAAGGTGGGCCGGTCCTTGAGCCTGTCGGTGTGTTCAAAAGTGCACGGCAGCGCCGACGTGTGGAGCTGTAACTACGGGCATAGACAATACTTGTCTTTTACGGCCCACTGGGTAAATGTGGTTCCTGCACAGCCACAACAGCAACTTGGACAGGTCACACCGCTTCCTTCTCCACGTTCTCGCTCTCAGGCAGTCGGTCCTGTTACAGTGTGTGATGCCGCCTCCTCATCCTCCACCGTGTCCTCGGCCTCCACTGCACGTAGAAATCTCGGTGGCCCTTCATCGTACCATGTGTGTAGGGCACAGCGGTGTCAAGCTGTTCTTCACATGGTTTGCCTTGGCGAACGGAGTCACACAGGGGAGGAACTGCTCAAATTCATTCATCAAGAAATCAAAGTATGGCTGACTCCACAAAATCTGGAAATGGGAACCATGGTGACCGACAATGGGAAGAACATCGTGTCCGCGCTGCGACAAGGAAGTGTGAAACATGCGCCCTGCATGGCACACGTGTTGAATCTGGTTGTCAAGCGGTTCCCAGAAGCGTTCCCCCCATTTGCAAGACATCCTGAAAATGGCAAGGAAACTGTGCATGCACTTCAGCCACTCGTACACTGCCAAGCACACCTTCCTTGAGCTGCAGCGTCAGAATGGTATCCCACAACATAGTCTGATTTGTGACGTTGCCACACGTTGGAATTCCACCCTCCATATGTTGGACAGACTATACGAACAAGGAAAAGCCATCACCGATTTCTTGATGATCCAAGCAGATAGGAGTACTTCCCTGTGTAAGCAATGGAGACGTTGCGCCTACATCTCACGGCTACATGAGCCCTGTGGGGGATGAACTGGAGGAGGAGGAGGAGGGGCAGAGCGGAGGACAGTTTAGGTTGGATGAGATGGCCGGTGTTTCTAGTCATCGGACAGGAGAGGAGGAGCAGGAGCAGCCAGAGGAGCTAGAAGGTTACTATGAGGAAGGCGAGACAGAGGACCCAGACACACCGTGGCAGTATGCAGTGGAGATGGAGGCAGGGAGTCCCTCTGAGTCACTGGCGCAAATGGCACGATGCATGCTCAGTTGCTTGCATAGTGACCCCCGAATTGTCAAAATTCATCAGCGGAATGACTTCTGGCTCTCCACCTTATTGGACCCTCGCTACTGTCACGGAATGGGGGCCTTTTTTACACCCACTCAGAGGGAGGACAAGCTGAACTACTACAGAGAGATTCTACGTAGTCAGTTGGCCGATGCCTATCGGCCACATGGTCCATCCACTCGCAGGTCTGACTCGGGGGGCCCTCTGCACTCACCTTCCACTGCCATGGCTGCTGGGGAGGGGATGGGTGGCAGGAGCAGTACCAGCTCAATCAGCAGCAGCCTGAGTCTACAGTCGCTGATGAGTAGCTTTCTTCACCCACATAGTGAAGCAACTAATCAGCAGCAGGTAGACATGGAGCAGGACCTGAACCAGCAGGTGGTGGCATACCTTGACATGGCCATGCCAACAAACATTGAAGATCCGCTGGACTTCTGGGCAGCCAAACTTCAGGGATGGATCAGGGATGGATCAGCCAGGATTTCCAGCTACCAATGACAGATGGGTCAGAGTAGATTGACCATGGTGCTACACCAACACTTCACAATTATGGTTATGAAACCCTCTTGGGTTATCAATTAGGGTTATGAAACCCTCTTGGGTACTGTGAATGCCTGCTCCTGACTGATCCTGTGTCTTTCATGAACTACTTGCCTCACGGATGCTTCTGGCCTTGGCCCTTTAATTTTTGCAAGTTTAGCAGTAGCTAAATACATGCTTAATGCAAATTTCAACATTGATCTTTAACCCGTTTACGCAAAATCAGGTACATGTACCTGATGATTAGCGGTGACTTCGCGCAACATCAGGTACATGTACCTGATGGACATAAACTGTCACAGCGCCGCCGCACGCTGTGACAGTTTTATGAAACTTGCTGTGCTACACAGCAGGACCTCCCTGAAGCCGGCCAGGGACCAATCGCAGCGGTCCCCGGCCGGCGATCGCTGCTATTGGTCCGTCAGTTCAGACGAACCGAAAGCAGGGATCTGGCGGCGGTCTCCTCCTTCCCCCTCTCCTCCGTCGCTTCATTCAGTGAAGCGATCGGTGGTGAGAGGGGCCCCGTTGGGGGAGGCCGCCCGCAGCACTCAGGATCGGAGCACTGCGGTCACTGTGACCGCGGCGTCTATTAGGATTACAGAAGGAGGGAGCTCCAACTGTTACCATCGGCGCTCTGCAAAGTGAAAGCAGAGCGCTGATGGTTGCCATGGCAACCGGAGGACTGACAGTAGCCTCCGTTGCCATGGCAACATGAGTGATCAGTCTCTACCTAAGGTAGGGACTGATCTTTCCTATGCCTGTCAGTACTGACAGACATAGGCAAAATTCAATGGAGTACAGATGTGTACTCCATTGAATTCTGTGTATAACAGTAAAACAAAAAAAAGTTAAATATGAAATAAAGTGAAAAAGAAATTAAAAAAGTGAAAAAAAAAATAAAAATGTGAAAAAAAATTAAAATAAAAAATATGAAAAATAAAAGGAAAAAAATTGGAAAAAAATAGTAAAATAAATTATATATATATAATACACCCCAACACAAACTCAAAAATAGTCCCCCCAAAAACATCAACATGTCCCGCAAAAAAAGAGTCCATACACAATTGCGTCAGTGAAAAAATAAAAAAGTTATGGCTCACAGAATACGGCGAATTTAAAACGTGATTTTTTTTACTAAAATCGTTTTTATGCTATAAATGAACTAAAATATAAAAAAAAGCATAGAAATTTGGTATCGCCGTAACCGTATCAACCTGCAGAGTAAAGTTAACATGTCTTTTATACCGCATGACGAACGACCTAAATTCTTTTAATAAAAAACAACTGCAGAGTAGATTTTTTTTATGTATATCACCTCATAAAAAATAAAATAAAAAACGCTCAAAGTGTCACATGTACCCCAGAATGGTACCAATAAAAGCGTCAACTTGTCTCCCAAAAATATTTTTTCACCCCAAGGCCTCTGCAACTTTATATGATGCCAACAAAATATCCTAAACTAAAAGGAGGCCCCAAAATCCACACAGCACTCCTTCATGTCTGAGGCCTGCATGAGAGACAAAACGGCCACATATGGGATATTTCTAAAAACGTCAGAATTCGGGGAAGAAATCTTGAGTTTTATTTCTTTGTCAACACCTATTGTGTTACAGAAAAAAATGGATAAAAATGAAAAATCTGCAAAAAAAATGAAATTTTTAAATTCAGCCTCCACTTTGCTTTCATTTCTGTGAAGCACCGAAAGGGTTAATAAACTTCTTTAATGTCATTCTGACTACTTTAAGGGGTGCAGGTTATAAAATGGGGTTATTTATGGGGGTATCTAACATTCAGGCCCCTCAATTCCACTTCAGAACTGAACTGGTCCCTGAAAAATCAGATTTTGAAATTTTCTTGAAAATCTGGAAAATTGCTGCTAAACTTATAAATCCTCTAACATTCTAAAAAAGTAAAATAATGTTTATCAAATGATGGGAACATAAAGTAGACATATTGTAGATGTGAATTAATCATTAATTTGGTGCGATATGACTATTTATGGTACAAGCATAAAATGTAAAGTCTAGAAAAATGCAAATTTTTCATTTTTTTCGCCAAATTTTTCATTTTTTTTACAAAAAACGCTGAATATATCAATCAAAATTTACCACTAATGTAAAGTACAATATGTCACGAAAAAACAATCTCGGAATTGGATTGATAAGTAAAAGCATTCCAGAGTTATTACCACATAAAGAGACACATGTCAGATTTGAAAAAAAGGCCTTGGTCATTGAGGCCAAAACAGGCTGTTGAGTAAAGGGGTTAAATGTAAGGGGTTATGAAACCCTCTTGGGTACAGTGAATGCCTGCTCCTGACTCATCCTGTGTCTTTCAGGAACTACTTGCCTCACTGATGCTTCTGGCCTTGGGCCTTTAATTTTTGGATGTTTAGCAGTAGCTAAATACATGCTTAATGCAAATTTCAACATTGATCTTTAACCCCTTAAGGACCACGGGGTTTTAAGTTTTTGCACTTTCATTTTTTCCTCCTCACCTTTTAAAAATCATAACCCTTTCAATTTTGCAAGTAAAAATCCATGTGATGGCTTATTTTTTGCGCCACCAATTCTACTTTGCAGTGACATCAGTCATTTTACCCAAAAACCTATGGTGAAATGGGAAAAAATCATTGTGCGACAAAATTTAAGAAAAAACGCCATTTTGTAACTTTTGGGGGCTTCCGTTTCTACACAGTAAATTTTTCAGTAAAAATGGCACCTTATCTTTAGTCTGTAGGTCCATACAATTAAAATGATACCCTAATTATATAGGTTAGATTTTGTCATTTTCTGACCCCTATAACTTTTTTATTTTACCACGTATGGGGCGGTATGAGGGCTAATTTTTTGCGCCGTGATCTGAAGTTTTTAGCGGTACCATTTTTGTATTGATCAAATGTTTTGATCACTTTTTATAAATTTTTTCATGATATAAAAAGTGACCAAAAATACGTTATTTTGGACTTTGGAATTTTTTTGCGCATACGCCAGTGACTGTGTGGTTTAATTAATTATATATTTTTATAGTTCGGACATTGATGCACGCAGCCATACCACATATGTTTATATTTATTTTTATTTACATGGGTTTTTTTTTTTATGGGAAAAGGGTGGTGATTTGGACTTTTATTAGGGAAAGGGTTAAATCACATTTATAAACTTTTTTTTTACACTTTTTTTTGCAATGTTATAGCTCCCATAGGGGACTATAACATTCACACACTGATCATTGTTATCCCATAGGGGGCTATAACACTGCTCACACTGATCTTATACACTGTTCACTGCAAAGCCATAGCTTTGCATTGATCAGTGTTATCGGCGGTCGATTGTTCAAGCCTGCATCTCAGGCTTGGAGCAATCAATCGCCGAAGGGACATGCCGGAGGAAGGTAAGAGGACCTCCGCTCATGTCCCAGCTGATCAAGACACCGCATTTTCACTGCGGTGGTCCCGATTAGCTCCACTGAGCAGCATGGAAGGTTTCACTTTCGTTTCAGACATGGCTTTCATCTTTGAATGCCGAGTCTAAAGGCTTAATAGCGTGCGGCACCGCGATCGCTGCCGCACGCAATTAGCCCCGGGTCCCAGCTTCAGTTACATGCCAGGACCGACCCGATATGACACAGGGTCACCGCGTGACGCGTTATTTCACGGGAGCCGGTCAAAGACGTAAATATACGTCCTTGGTCATTAAGGGGTTAAGCTGGCAGTCTACTCTCAGTCTTTTCCTGCTAAAGAGCTCAGTTTGTTTCCTAGCTAGCTTTCTACTGTATCTGTAATATCTGCCATTTTGACCCTTTGGCTCCGCTCTCTGACTCTTCTTCTGGTATAAGCGTTTTTGTACTTTGACAACTCCTGGTTTTGATGTGAATAGTGGACTTTGACTTACTGTGTGTGTGTTTGTTAGTTTTGCATCTGTTAGTCTGTCTGCTCCTTACTGTACCTTGACCTGTGTCTGTATTATTGTATTTTATTATTTTGTCAGTCTACCCCCTTCACTTGTCTAGGGAGGGACTGTCACCGTGGTTATGGACCCGTCGTCTAGGGCGAGAATAGTTCCCTGCCCAGACATGACATTTTAGCAGGACCATATACCTGCATTTGCCTTGTTCCTGAATTATGGAAGCTATGTCTGCTTTTGTGGAGCAAATGCAGGGCTTGACTTGACATGATTTAGCAGAAAGACTTCAGCAATATGAGTCTTCCCAGTCTCACTCAGCATTAGTACAGACCTTGACTCAGAGGTTGTAAGATCAGGAACAGTTAGTTCAGAGCTTGCTTGCCAGAATTCAGGAGCTGGAGTCTTCCTGAACTCAAGTGTCATCTGTTCCTGCTTCAGCTCCTGTGGAGCCACAAGTTAGTCTCCCTGACCGATTTTCTGGCAACTGCAAAATGTTCAAAACCTTTTGTGAGAGCTGCAAATTGTACTTCAGGTTAAGGCCTTACACATCTGTTACTGAGGCCCAGAGAGTGGGTAATATTATGTCTCTTTTGCAAGGGGGTCCCCAGGAATGGGTATTTTCCCTTGGTCCCAATGCTCTGGAGTTGTCCTCAGTGGACACCTTATTTGTGGCATTGGGTCTCTTGCACACTTAACCGGACCGCGCAGCATACGCTGAGGGTAAACTGCGTACATTAACCCCTTAAGGACACATGACATACTGGGACGTCATGTGTCCGCTCCCGATCTATAATGCGGGGCCACGGAACCCCCCAAAATTTACAAAACAGCGTTTTTTTTTATAATTTTGTCTCACAATGATTTTTTTTTTTTTTTGTCTCACTGTAGATTTTTGGGCACAATGACTGACGTCATTACAAAGTAGAATTGATGGCGCAAAAAATAAGCAATCATATGGATTTTTAGGTGCAAAATTGAAAGAGTTATGATTTTTTAAAGGCAAGGAGCAAAAAACGAAAATGCAAAAACGGAATAACCCCCAGTCCTTAAGGGGTTAAAGCAAGGTGGCAGACCAGTAGAGGAATACTGTGCAGATTTTAGATAGTGGTACGTAGCCTCCAACTGGAATACTCCAGCCTTGATTTGTCAGTTCAGACCAGGGTTATCTGACACCTGAAAGGACAGGCTTGTTACCTCTCCTGACACCCTTGACCAAGCCATGACTTTAGCTGTGTGTTTGGATAGACGATTGCGAGAACGCAAACGGGAGTGTTCTTCATCCTATGTCTCTCCTGTCCTGCTTGATTCCTCTCCTGTCTCTAAATCTGTGCCTGAGGATGAACCTATGCAGACAGGATCCATTCATACCCCAGAAGAACGCAGGAGGTTTCGTCAACTCTATGGCCTGTGTTTTTACTGTGGAGAGGACACTCATTTCATCACCTCCTGTGTCAAGCGTTCGCGTCCCAGTGGCAATCGTTGAGGCCACTTGGGCACACAGGTATGTCATGCTTTATAGAGGGCTACGCCTGGCAAAGTTCTTGTGGGGGGCATCGTTCCTACTAGTGTACAATCTGATTTTACATCAAAGAGTATTATGAAGCCTGTTTTGCATCAGCCTCTGGTTAAATCGGCGTCTTGTGACATGATGGGCAGTAAGGGTGTGAAGAACACTTCAGTTGATTTGCGGTCAGAGGGTAGTAATGAGAATCTGGAGGAGGACTGCGAGAACACCAATGAGTGGTGTGATTTGGAGGATGAGGATACAGATGAGGACATTGATGGTCCATCTGTATCCAAGTAAAGACCTTTATACTCTCAGTCCAATGGCCCCTCTTAAAAAGGGGTAATGTAAGGAACCGAAGGGTTAACTTGCACTGAGAGCTTTTGTTTGGTCATGTTGCTTTGGTTACGCCTGTCTGCTGAGACTGGTCAGCTGACCTTGATGTGAGCACCTGGTCTGGACCTATTTAAGCTGGCAGTCTACTCCCAGTCTTTGCCTGCTAAAGAGCTCAGTTTTATACTGTATCTGTAATATCTGCCATTTTGACCCTTTGGCTCCGCTCTCTGACTCTTCTTCTGGTATTAGCGTTTTTGTACTTTGACAACTCCTGGTTTTGAGGGTTATAGTGGACTTTGACTTACTGTGTGTGTGTTTGTTAGCTTTGCATCTGTTAGTCTGTCTGCTCCCTACTGTACCTTAACCTGTGTCTGTATTATTGTATTTTATTATTTTGAGTTTACCCCCCTCACTTGTCTAGGGAGGGACTGTCACTGTGGTTACGGACCCATCGCCTAGGGCGGGTACGTAAGAAGGCAGGGGGGGAGTGGGCGAGAATAGTGTGCACTCCTTTTTTGCCTTTTTTCCAGTTTTGGCTCCACGCCCATCCTCAGATGAAGAAAAAGGCTAACATTGCCTGGATATCTTGAGATGTCTTTGGATCTACCTAGATAGATCAAGGGAGTTTAGGAAGGACGAGAATTTGCTTATTCTCTTTTCAGGGGCCCAGAAGGGCCAAAAAGCCTCAAAACCCTCCATAAGCAGATGAGTTAAAGAAGAAATTTGAGTATCTCAAAATTCAGAGTTGGTAAGAACTCACTTAACCAGGTCTGTATCTATGTCCTTTGTGGAAAGGAATTTGGTTCCTCTGGAACACATATGCAAATCTGCATCATGGAGTTCTCACTCCATATTTATCACCTACTACAGACTAGATACTAGAGTTGAAATTACTCCTTATTTGGGCGGATGGTACTATCCGCCGCTAGGCATGAGAGCCCTCTTTCATAGGCTATTCTGCGTGCCATACCCACATGTGTGCTGCTGGTAGGACGTAAGGGAATTGTTAAAATCTAACGATAATTAGTTTTCCCTTAGTCCTAACAGCAGCACACAAGTATCCCTCCCTAAAGTTACCTAGTATAATTACTACTGAATTGTTATATCTTTTACTATTTTTACCTTTCTTCTTGTAAGTTACACGAGTGACTGGGGGTGATCCCCTCCTTTATAGGGGCAGCGTGGGTGTGTTTTCACTTTAATTCTATTTATTATTCAATAAAATATCATTGGTCCTACCAGCTGAAAATTTTGTAACAGATGTGTTCTGTTTGTAACAATGGATTTATAGCACTTTTAAATCACCACAGATACAGACGCAGCCATTTTTCTTTATTATTGGAACAATAGGCATTCCCCATGTGACTACAGTCACCCTTGTTCACAATGGGCCTCATTTACTAAGAGTGGAGCGTAGTTTTCTTTGTGGGTCTTTGTTGCCGACAGGTTTTTTTTTTTTTTTGTGGTACTTACTATTGTATCTTGTATTTGGCGATTTCCCTACGTTTTTGAATTTTTTACACCTGCTGTCAGGTTTTCCAGAGCTCAAATCCACCGCATTTTATGTGGGAATATTAGTAAATTTTTATTTTCCAAAAATATAGGCCTTTCTTTTTATAGATACGCCCCTTTTTCCTGATGGCCATGCCACTTTTCGTTTTTTCAGAGTAAAATGAAGAATTAGTAGGAAAAGCCTTATAAATGAGGCCCAATGTCTTCTGACTCCATTCTATTCAATAGGAACAGGCCTGGTCTCATGGAATCCAGCATGTAGCACTATACAGCCTTTAAAGGGGTTCTCCGCCCTCAGACATCTTAGGGTTGCGACCCCGGGATCTCGGCTGCAGTACCCCGCTGTCATTACTGCACAGAGCTAACTCACTACGTGTGTAATGACGGGCAATACAGGTGCTGGAGCATCGTGATGTCACGGCTCCGCCCCCTTGTGACATCATGGTCTTCCCCCTCAATAGAAGTCTATGGGAGGGGGCGTGGCGGCCATCACTCCCCCCTCCCATACACTTGCATTAAGGGGACGGGCCATGACATTATGAGGGGCGGAGCCGTGACGCCACAATGCTCCGGCCCCTGTATCGCCGGTCATTACGCACGGAGCCATTTTGGAAACTAGACCCCCTCGGGGAACGTAACAAGGGGTAATGTGAACCTTAATACCCCACAGGTGATTCACGACTTTTCCATATGTAAAAAAAAAAAAAAGATTTTTACCTAAAATGCTTGGTTTCCCAACATTTTTACATTTTTAAAAAGGGTAATAGCAGAAAATACCCCCCAAAATTTGTAACACAATTTCTCCCAAGTACGGCGATACCCCATATGTGGCCCTAAACTGTTGCCTTGAAATACGACAGGGCTCCAAAGTGAGAGAGCGCCATGCGCATTTGAGGCCTAAATTACAGACTTGCATAGGGGTGGACATAAGGGAATTCTACGCCAGTGATTCCAAAACAGGGTGCCTCCAGCTGTTGTAAAACTCCCAGCATGCCTGGACAGTCAGTGGCTATCTGGCAATACTGGGAGTAGTTGTTTTGCAACAGCTGGAGACTCCATTTTGGAAACAGTGGCGTACCAGACGTTTGTCATTTTTATTGGGGAGGGGAGGGGGGCTGTGTAGGGGTATGTGTATATGTAGTGTTTTTTACTTTTTATTTTATTGTGTGTTAGTGTAGTGTAGTGTTTTTAGGGTACAGTCACACGGGCGGGGGTTCACAGTAGTTTCTCGCTGGCAGTTTGAGCTGCGGCAGAAAATTTGCCGCAGCTCAAACTTGCAGCCGGATACTTACTGTAAACCTCCGCCCATGTGAGTGTACCCTGTACATTCACATGGGGGGGGGGGGAACATCCAGCTGTGGCAAAATTACAACTCCCAGCATGTACAGTCTATCAGTGCATGCTGGGAGTTGTAGTTTTGCAACAGCTGAAGGCACACTGGTTGTGAAACACAGAGTTTGGTAACTCAGTGTTTTGCAACCAGTGTGCCTTCAGCTGTTGCAAAAGCTACAACCCCCAGCATGTACGGACAGCGGAAGGGCATGCTGGGACTTGTAGTTATGCAACAGCTGGAGACACACTGGTTTGCTACTTAACTCAGTGTTTCACAACCAGTGTGCCTTCAGATGTTGCAAAACTACAACTCTCAGCAGTCACCGACAGCCAACGGGCATGCTGGGAGTTGTAGTTATGCAACCAGCAGATGCACCACTACAACTCCCAGTATGCACTTTAGCTGATTGTGCAAGCTGGGAGTTGTAGTTATACAACAGCCTAAGGTACACTTTTCCATAGAAAAAATGTGCCTCCAGTTGTTGCAAAACTATAAGTCCCAGCATGCCCATAAGGAATGCTGGGAGTTGTGGTGGTCTGCCTCCTGCTGTTGAATAACTAAAGCTCCCAACATGCCCTTTTCGCATGCTGGGAGCTGTTGCTAAGCAACAGCAGGAGGCTGTCACTCACCCAACTGCTGATCCACGCTGCAGGTCAGTCCCTCGCCGCCGCCGCTGCTCCTGGGGCCCCGATCCCAACATTGACGCCGGGGATCGGGGTCCCCAGCTCCCGGGGTCTTCTTCCCGCACCCGCTCATGTCCTCCGGAAGAGGGGCAGATCGGGATGCGGGAGTGACACCCGCAGCAGGTGCCCTGATTGGTCGGCCGGTAAACCGGCCGACGAATCAGGGCGATCGTGAGGTGGCAGCAGTGCCACCTCACCCCTGCTGGCTATGGCTGTTCGGGGCCGTCAGAGACTGGAGATCCGATTGACCCGGAATCCGCCACAGATCGCTGGGCTAAATTGTTCAGTGATCTGCGTCCATCGCCGACATGGGGGGGTCATCATGACCCCCCTGGGCGATATGCCGCGATGCCTGCTGATCGATATCAGCAGGTATCGGGCACCGGCACCACTCCAGCTGGCTGAGGGGGGCCGGGAATGGACAGGACATACTCCTACTCCTACTCGGTCCTTAAGGACTCGGAAACGGGGGCGTAGGAGTATGTCCATTGTCCTTAAGGGGTTAAGGACCCGGCCATTTCTTGAACATCTGACCACTGTCACTTTAAAAATATATTGTGTACCAATTGGTGATAATGCCTGGTACCGGCCCACTAGGTGGTACTCCCCGCAATATAAACAAAGATATAACACTATGTGAGAAAAAAATAGTGGTAAGGGAGGTGTTAAATAAAACTTAACATTTATTAATGTCCTGATAAAATATAAAATCACGTGATGTGATGAGCAGTTTGATCAGCTGGGTACAGTGCCACCCATGCGACACTGTTTAATAGAAAGACACTGTTAATAACACAAGTTATCTCCACTCTATTCCCAACGCGTTTCTGGCGCCCCTATTGGTGTAGCGCCTTTCTCAGGGAAATTTTAAAGGGGGTATCGCATGCCCATACACCATCTGCCTTGCAGCCAAACAGAATATTTGGTTGTATCTAGTTTGCTATATATGTGTTGGGCTCCAAATATTTTACAAGATCCAGCCAGCGCCTTCAGAATTTCTGCTGTGTACTCAGCCCTGAAGTGCTGTACGATTAAGCTGATCTTCTCCTGGTTATATTCCGGGAGCGCAGCGTCCTGCAGTAGCAGAAATGCCGGCTTGTTTCAGCCTGTTTGGCTGCAAAGCAGATGGTGTATGGGCATGCGATACCCCATTTAAAATTCCCCTGAGGAAGGCGCTACACCAATAGGGGCGCCAGAAACACGTTGGGAATAGAGTGGATTCAATAGGGGTTCTATTCTCCTGGGTTAACCTAGGAGATAACTTGTGTTATTAACAGTGTCTTTCTATTAAACAGTGTCGCATGGGTGGCACTGTACCCAGCTGATCAAACTACTCATCACTATCATGTGATTTTATATTTTATCAGGACATTAATCAATGTTAAGTTTTATTTAGCACCTCCCTTACCACTATTTTTTTCTCACATAGTGTTATATCTTTGTCACTGTCACTTTAAGCATTAATAACTCTGATGCTTTTACTTTCCATTCTGATTCCAAGATTGTTTTTTCGTGACATATTCTACTTTATGTTAGTGGTAAATTTTGTCGATACTTGCATCATTTCTTGGTGAAAAATTCCAAAATTTGATGAAAACATTGAAAATTTTGCATTTTTTTTTTATCTTTGAAGCTCTCTGCTTATAAGGAAAATAGATATTCCAAATAAATTATATATTGATTCACATATACAACATCTCTACTTTATGTTTACATCATACAGGAAATATCTTTATATATACAATGTATTATGTCCCCATCATACAGGAGATATCTTTATATTATTATATACAATATATTATGTCACCATCATACAGGAGATATCTTTATATTATTATATTATATACAATATATTATGTCACCATCATACAGGAGATATCTTTATATTATTATATACAATATATTATGTCCCCATCATACAGGAGATATCTTTATATTATTATATACAATATATTATGTCCCCATCATACAGGAGATATCTTTATATTATTATATACAATATATTATGTCCCCATCATACAGGAGATATCTTTATATTATTATATACAATATATTATGTCACCATCATACAGGAGATATCTTTATATTATTATATACAATATATTATGTCCCCATCATACAGGAGATATCTTTATATTATATTATATACAATATATTATGTCACCATCATACAGGAGATATCTTTATATTATTATATACAATATATTATGTCCCCATCATACAGGAGATATCTTTATATTATTATATACAATATATTATGTCACCATCATACAGGAGATATCTTTATATTATTATATACAATATATTATGTCCCCATCATACAGGAGATATCTTTA
>NW_026609430.1:0-20000 GCF_029499605.1 Hyla sarda
ATAGCAGTATATATATATAGCAGTATATTTATAGCAGTATATATATAGCAGTATATTTATAGCAGTATATATATAGCAGTATATTTATAGCAGTATATATATAGCAGTATATATATAGCAGTATATTTATAGCAGTATATATAGCAGTATATTTATAGCAGTATATTTATAGCAGTATATTTATAGCAGTATATATATAGCAGTATATTTATAGCAGTATATATATAGCAGTATATATATAGCAGTATATTTATAGCAGTATATATATAGCAGTATATATATAGCAGTATATCTATAGCAGTATATTTATAGCAGTATATTTATAGCAGTATATATATAGCAGTATATATATAGCAGTATATTTATAGCAGTATATTTATAGCAGTATATATATAGCAGTATATTTATAGCAGTATATTTATAGCAGTATATATATAGCAGTATATATATAGCAGTATATTTATAGCAGTATATAGCAGTATATTTATAGCAGTATATATATAGCAGTATATTTATAGCAGTATATTTATAGCAGTATATTTATAGCAGTATATATATAGCAGTATATTTATAGCAGTATATATATAGCAGTATATTTATAGCAGTATATTTATAGCAGTATATATATAGCAGTATATATATAGCAGTATATAGAGGTATTTATAGCAGTATATATATAGCAGTATATTTATAGCAGTATATTTATAGCAGTATATATATAGCAGTATATTTATAGCAGTATATAGCAGTATATTTATAGCAGTATATTTATAGCAGTATATATAGCAGTATATATATAGCAGTATATTTATAGCAGTATATATATAGCAGTATATTTATAGCAGTATATATATAGCAGTATATATATAGCAGTATATATATATAGCAGTATATTTATAGCAGTATATTTATAGCAGTATATATATAACAGTATATATATAGCAGTATACGGTATATATAGCAATATATATATAGCAGTATATTTATGGCAGTATATATATAGCAGTATATTTATAGCAGTATATATATATAACAGTATATTTATAGCAGTATATATATAAAATTATATTTATAGCAGTATATATATAGCAGTATATTTATAGCAGTATATATATAGCAGTATATATATAGCAGTATGTATATTTATAGCAGTATATATATAGCAGTATATATATAGCAGTATATTTATAGCAGTATATTTATAGCAGTGTATATATATAGCAGTATATATATAGCAGTATATTTATAGCAGTATATTTATAGCAGTATATTTATAGCAGTATATATATAGCAGTATATAGCAGTATATTTATAGCAGTATATATATAGCAGTATATTTATAGCAGTATATTTATAGCAGTATATTTATAGCAGTATATAGAAGTATATAGCAGTATATTTATAGCAGTATATTTATAGCAGTATATATAGCAGTATATATATAGCAGTATATTTATAGCAGTATATATATAGCAGTATATATATAGCAGTATATATATATAGCAGTATATATATATAGCAGTATATTTATAGCAGTATATTTATAGCAGTATATATATAACAGTATATATATAGCAGTATATATATAGCAGTATATATATAGCAGTATATATATAGCAGTATATTTATGGCAGTATATATATAGCAGTATATTTATAGCAGTATATATATAACAGTATATTTATAGCAGTATATATATAGCATTATATTTATAGCAGTATATATATAGCAGTATATTTATAGCAGTATATATATAGCAGTATATATATAGCAGTATGTATATTTATAGCAGTATATATATAGCAGTATATTTATAGCAGTATATATATAGCAGTATATTTATAGCAGTATGTATATAGCAGTATATTTATAGCAGTATATATATAGCAGTATATTTATAGCAGTATATAGCAGTATATTTATAGCAGTATATATATAGCAGTATATATATAGCAGTATATTTATAGCAGTATATTTATAGCAGTATATATATAGCAGTATATTTATAGCAGTATATTTATAGCAGTATATTTATAGCAGTATATTTATAGCAGTATATATATAGCAGTATATAGCAGTATATATAGCAGTATATTTCTAGCAGTATATTTATAGCAGTATATATATAGCAGTATATTTATAGCAGTATATCTATAGCAGTATATCTATAGCAGTATATTTATAGCAGTATATATATAGCAGTATATAGAGGTATTTATAGCAGTATATATATATAGCAGTATATTTATAGCAGTATATTTATAGCAGTATATATATAGCAGTATATTTATAGCAGTATATAGCAGTATATATATAGCAGTATATTTATAGCAGTATATTTATAGCAGTATATTTATAGCAGTATATATAGTAGTATATAGCAGTATATATAGCAGTATATATATAGCAGTATATTTATAGCAGTATATCTATAGCAGTATATCTATAGCAGTATATTTATAGCAGTATATATATAGCAGTATATATATAGCAGTATATTTATAGCAGTATATTTATAGCAGTATATATATAGCAGTATATATATAGCAATATATATATAGCAGTATATAGAGGTATTTATAGCAGTATATATATAGCAGTATATGTATAGCAGTATATTTATAGCAGTATATATATAGCAGTATATTTATAGCAGTATATAGCAGTATATTTATAGCAGTATATTTATAGCAGTATATATAGCAGTATATATAGCAGTATATATATAGCAGTATACGGTATATATAGCAGTATATATATAGCAGTATATTTATGGCAGTATATATAAAGCAGTATATTTATAGCAGTATATATATATAACAGTATATTTATAGCAGTATATATATAGCAGTATATTTATAGCAGTATATATATAGCAGTATATATATAGCAGTATGTATATTTATAGCAGTATATATATAGCAGTATATTTATAGCAGTATATTTATAGCAGTATATTTATAGCAGTATATATATAGCAGTATATAGCAGTATATTTATAGCAGTATATATATAGCAGTATATTTATAGCAGTATATTTATAGCAGTATATTTATAGCAGTATATAGAAGTATATAGCAGTATATTTATAGCAGTATATTTATAGCAGTATATTTATAGCAGTATATATATAGCAGTATATATATAGCAGTATATATATATAGCAGTATATTTATAGCAGTATATTTATAGCAGTATATATATAACAGTATATATATAGCAGTATATATATAGCAGTATATATATAGCAGTATATATATAGCAGTATATTTATGGCAGTATATATATAGCAGTATATTTATAGCAGTATATTTATAGCAGTATATTTATAGCAGTATATATATAGCAGTATATTTATAGCAGTATATATATAGCAGTATATTTATAGCAGTATATATATAGCATTATATTTATAGTAGTATATATATAGCAGTATATTTATAGCAGTATATATATAGCAGTATGTATATTTATAGCAGTATATATATAGCAGTATATTTATAGCAGTATATATATAGCAGTATATTTATAGCAGTATGTATATAGCAGTATATTTATAGCAGTATATTTATAGCAGTATATATAGCAGTATATTTATAGCAGTATATAGCAGTATATTTATAGCAGTATATATATAGCAGTATATATATAGCAGTATATTTATAGCAGTATATTTATAGCAGTATATATATAGCAGTATATTTATAGCAGTATATTTATAGCAGTATATTTATAGCAGTATATATATAGCAGTATATTTATAGCAGTATATTTATAGCAGTATATATATAGCAGTATATAGCAGTATATATAGCAGTATATTTATAGCAGTATATTTATAGCAGTATATCTATAGCAGTATATCTATAGCAGTATATTTATAGCAGTATATATATAGCAGTATATAGAGGTATTTATAGCAGTATATATATAGCAGTATATTTATAGCAGTATATTTATAGCAGTATATATATAGCAGTATATTTATAGCAGTATATAGCAGTATATTTATAGCAGTATATTTATAGCAGTATATATATAGCAGTATATAGCAGTATATATAGCAGTATATATATAGCAGTATATTTATAGCAGTATATCTATAGCAGTATATTTATAGCAGTATATATATAGCAGTATATATATAGCAGTATATTTATAGCAGTATATTTATAGCAGTATATATATAGCAGTATATATATAGCAGTATATCTATAGCAGTATATTTATAGCAGTATATATATAGCAGTATATATATAGCAGTATATTTATAGCAGTATATTTATAGCAGTATATATATAGCAGTATATATATAGCAGTATATATATAGCAGTATATAGAGGTATTTATAGCAGTATATATATAGCAGTATATTTATAGCAGTATATATATAGCAGTATATTTATAGCAGTATATAGCAGTATATTTATAGCAGTATATTTATAGCAGTATATATATAGCAGTATATTTATAGCAGTATATTTATAGCAGTATATATATAGCAGTATATTTATAGCAGTATATAGCAGTATATTTATAGCAGTATATTTATAGCAGTATATATAGCAGTATATATATAGCAGTATATTTATAGCAGTATATATATAGCAGTATATTTATAGCAGTATATATATAGCAGTATATTTATAGCAGTATATTTATAGCAGTATATAGCAGTATATATATAGCAGTATGTATATTTATAGCAGTATATTTATAGCAGTATATAGAGGTATATATAGCAGTATATAGAGGTATATATAGCAGTATATATATAGCAGTATATTTATAGCAGTATATATATAGCAGTATATTTATAGCAGTATATTTATAGCAGTATATTTATAGCAGTATATATATAGCAGTATATTTATAGCAGTATATTTATAGCAGTATATATATAGCAGTATATAGCAGTATATATAGCAGTATATTTATAGCAGTATATATATAGCAGTATATTTATAGCAGTATATCTATAGCAGTATATCTATAGCAGTATATTTATAGCAGTATATATATAGCAGTATATAGAGGTATTTATAGCAGTATATATATAGCAGTATATTTATAGCAGTATATTTATAGCAGTATATATATAGCAGTATATTTATAGCAGTATATAGCAGTATATTTATAGCAGTATATTTATAGCAGTATATTTATAGCAGTATATATATAGCAGTATATAGCAGTATATATAGCAGTATATATATAGCAGTATATTTATAGCAGTATATCTATAGCAGTATATTTATAGCAGTATATATATAGCAGTATATATATAGCAGTATATTTATAGCAGTATATTTATAGCAGTATATATATAGCAGTATATCTATAGCAGTATATTTATAGCAGTATATATATAGCAGTATATATATAGCAGTATATTTATAGCAGTATATTTATAGCAGTATATATATAGCAGTATATATATAGCAGTATATATATAGCAGTATATAGAGGTATTTATAGCAGTATATATATAGCAGTATATTTATAGCAGTATATATATAGCAGTATATATATAGCAGTATGTATATTTATAGCAGTATATATATAGCAGTATATATATAGCAGTATATTTATAGCAGTATATAGCAGTATATTTATAGCAGTATATTTATAGCAGTATATATATAGCAGTATATTTATAGCAGTATATTTATAGCAGTATATATATAGCAGTATATTTATAGCAGTATATAGCAGTATATTTATAGCAGTATATTTATAGCAGTATATATATAGCAGTATATTTATAGCAGTATATATATAGCAGTATATTTATAGCAGTATATATATAGCAGTATATTTATAGCAGTATATTTATAGCAGTATATAGCAGTATATATATAGCAGTATGTATATTTATAGCAGTATATTTATAGCAGTATATAGAGGTATATATAGCAGTATATAGAGGTATATATAGCAGTATATATATAGCAGTATATAGAGGTATATATAGCAGTATATAGAGGTATATATAGCAGTATATATATAGCAGTATATAGAGGTATATATAGCAGTATATAGAGGTATATATAGCAGTATATAGAGGTGTATATATAGCAGTATATAGAGGTGTATATATAGCAGTATATAGAGGTATATATAGCAGTATATAGAGGTATATATAGCAGTATATATAGGTATATATAGCAGTATATAGAGGTATATATAGCAGTATATATATAGCATTATATAGAGGTATATATAGCAGTATATAGAGGTATATATAGCAGTATATAGAGGTGTATATATAGCAGTATATAGAGGTGTATATATAGCAGTATATAGAGGTGTATATATAGCAGTATATAGAGGTATATATAGCAGTATATAGAGGTATATATAGCAGTATATATATAGCAGTATATAGAGGTATATATAGCAGTATATAGAGGTATATATAGCAGTATATAGAGGTGTATATAGCAGTATATAGAGGTGTATATATAGCAGTATATATAGCAGTATATATATAGCAGTATATAGAGGTATATATAGCAGTATATAGAGGTATATATAGCAGTATATAGAGGTATATATAGCAGTATATATATAGCAGTATATAGAGGTATATATAGCAGTATATAGAGGTATATATAGCAGTATATAGAGGTGTATATATAGCAGTATATAGAGGTATATATAGCAGTATATATATAGCAGTATATAGAGGTATATATAGCAGTATATATATAGCAGTATATAGAGGTATATATAGCAGTATATAGAGGTATATATAGCAGTATATAGAGGTATATATAGCAGTATATAGATGTATATATAGCAGTATATAGAGGTGTATATATAGCAGTATATAGAGGTATATATAGCAGTATATAGAGGTATATATAGCAGTATATAGAGGTATATATAGCAGTATATATATAGCAGTATATAGAGGTATATATAGCAGTATATATATAGCAGTATATAGAGGTATATATAGCAGTATATAGAGGTATATATATAGCAGTATATAGAGGTATATATAGCAGTATATAGAGGTATATATAGCAGTATATAGAGGTATATATAGCAGTATATATATAGCAGTATATAGAGGTATATATAGCAGTATATATATAGCAGTATATAGAGGTATATATAGCAGTATATAGAGGTATATATAGCAGTATATAGAGGTGTATATATAGCAGTATATAGAGGTGTATATATAGCAGTATATAGAGGTATATATAGCAGTATATATATAGCAGTATATAGAGGTATATATAGCAGTATATAGAGGTGTATATATAGCAGTATATAGAGGTATATATAGCAGTATATAGAGGTATATATAGCAGTATATAGAGGTGTATATATAGCAGTATATAGAGGTGTATATATAGCAGTATATAGAGGTATATATAGCAGTATATAGAGGTATATATAGCAGTATATAGAGGTGTATATATAGCAGTATATAGAGGTGTATATATAGCAGTATATAGAGGTATATATAGCAGTATATAGAGGTATATATAGCAGTATATATATAGCAGTATATAGAGGTATATATAGCAGTATATAGAGGTATATATAGCAGTATATATAGGTATATATAACAGTATATAGAGGTGTATATATAGCAGTATATAGAGGTATATATAGCAGTATATAGAGGTATATATAGCAGTATATATATAGCAGTATATAGAGGTATATATAGCAGTATATAGAGGTATATATAGCAGTATATATATAGCAGTATATAGAGGTATATATAGCAGTATATAGAGGTATATATAGCAGTATATATATAGCAGTATATAGAGGTATATATAGCAGTATATAGAGGTATATATAGCAGTATATATATAGCAGTATATAGAGGTATATATAGCAGTATATATATAGCAGTATATAGAGGTATATATAGCAGTATATAGAGGTGTATATATAGCAGTATATAGAGGTATATATAGCAGTATATAGAGGTATATATAGCAGAATATAGAGGTGTATATATAGCAGTATATAGAGGTATATATAGCAGTATATATATAGCAGTATATAGAGGTATATATAGCAGTATATAGAGGTATATATAGCAGTATATAGAGGTATATATAGCAGTATATAGAGGTATATATAGCAGTATATATATAGCAGTATATAGAGGTATATATAGCAGTATATAGAGGTGTATATATAGCAGTATATAGAGGTGTATATATAGCAGTATATAGAGGTATATATAGCAGTATATAGAGGTATATATAGCAGCATATATATAGCAGTATATAGAGGTATATATAGCAGTATATAGAGGTATATATAGCAGTATATAGAGGTGTATATATAGCAGTATATAGAGGTGTATATATAGCAGTATATAGAGGTATATATAGCAGTATATAGAGGTATATATAGCAGTATATATATAGCAGTATATAGAGGTATATATAGCAGTATATAGAGGTATATATAGCAGTATATATATAGCAGTATATAGAGGTATATATAGCAGTATATAGAGGTGTATATATAGCAGTATATAGAGGTATATATAGCAGTATATAGAGGTATATATAGCAGTATATAGAGGTATATATAGCAGTATATAGAGGTATATATATAGCAGTATATATATAGCAGTATATAGAGGTATATATAGCAGTATATAGAGGTATATATAGCAGTATATAGAGGTATATATAGCAGTATATAGAGGTATATATAGCAGTATATAGAGGTATATATAGCAGTATATAGAGGTGTATATATAGCAGTATATAGAGGTGTATATATAGCAGTATATAGAGGTGTATATATAGCAGTTTATAGAGGTATATATAGCAGTATATAGAGGTATATATAGCAGTATATAGAGGTATATATAGCAGTATATATATAGCAGTATATAGAGGTATTTATAGCAGTATATATATAGCAGTATATAGAGGTATATATAGCAGTATATAGAGGTATATATAGCAGTATATAGAGGTATATATAGCAGTATATATAGCAGTATATAGAGGTGTATATATAGCAGTATATAGAGGTATATATAGCAGTATATAGAGGTATATATAGCAGTATATAGAGGTATATATAGCAGTATATAGAGGTATATATAGCAGTATATAGAGGTATGTATAGCAGTATATATAGCAGTATATAGAGGTATATATAGCAGTATATATATAGCAGTATATAGAGGTATTTATAGCAGTATATATATAGCAGTATATAGAGGTATATATAGCAGTATATAGAGGTGTATATATAGCAGTATATAGAGGTGTATATATAGCAGTATATAGAGGTGTATATATAGCAGTATATAGAGGTGTATATAGAGGTATATATAGCAGTGTATATATAGCAGTATATAGAGGTATATATATAGCAGTATATATATAGCAGTATATAGAGGTATATATAGCAGTATATAGAGGTATATATAGCAGTATATAGAGGTATATATAGCAGTATATAGAGGTATATATAGCAGTATATATATAGCAATATATAGAGGTAAATATAGCAGTATATAGAGGTATATATAGCAGTATATAGAGGTATATATAGCAGTATATAGAGGTATATATAGCAGTATATAGAGGTATATAGAGGTATATATAGCAGTATATAGAGGTATATATAGCAGTATATATATAGCAGTATATAGAGGTATATATAGCAGTATATAGAGGTATATATAGCAGTATATAGAGGTGTATATATAGCAGTATATAGAGGTGTATATATAGCAGTATATAGAGGTATATATAGCAGTATATAGAGGTATATATAGCAGTATATAGAGGTATATATAGCAGTATATAGAGGTATATATAGCAGTATATATATAGCAGTATATAGAGGTATATATAGCAGTATATAGAGGTATATATAGCAGTATATATATAGCAGTATATAGAGGTATATATAGCAGTATATAGAGGTATATATAGCAGTATATAGAGGTATATATAGCAGTATATAGAGGTATATATATAGCAGTATATATAGGTATATATAGCAGTATATAGAGGTATATATAGCAGTATATAGAGGTATATATAGCAGTATATAGAGGTATATATAGCAGTATATATATAGCAGTATATAGAGGTATATATAGCAGTATATAGAGGTGTATATATAGCAGTGTATATATAGCAGTATATAGAGGTATATAGAGGTATATATAGCAGTATATAGAGGTATATATAGCAGTATATAGCAGTATATATATAGCAGTATATAGAGGTATATATAGCAGTATATATATAGCAGTATATAGAGGTATATATAGCAGTATATAGAGGTGTATATATAGCAGTATATAGAGGTGTATATATAGCAGTATATAGAGGTATATATAGCAGTATATATATAGCAGTATATAGAGGTATATATAGCAGTATATAGAGGTATATATAGCAGTATATATATAGCAGTATATAGAGGTATATATAGCAGTATATAGAGGTATATATAGCAGTATATAGAGGTGTATATATAGCAGTATATAGAGGTGTATATATAGCAGTATATAGAGGTATATATAGCAGTATATAGAGGTATATATAGCAGTATATATAGCAGTATATAGAGGTATATATATAGCAGTATATAGAGGTATATATAGCAGTATATATATAGCAGTATATAGAGGTATATATAGCAGTATATAGAGGTATATATAGCAGTATATAGAGGTTTATATAGCAGTATATAGAGGTATATATAGCAGTATATATATAGCAGTATATAGAGGTATATATAGCAGTATATAGAGGTATATATATAGCAGTATATAGAGGTATATATATAGCAGTATATATATAGCAGTATATAGAGGTATATATAGCAGTATATATAGCAGTATATAGAGGTATATAGCAGTATATATATAGCAGTATATAGAGGTATATATAGCAGTATATAGAGGTATATATAGCAGTATATAGAGGTGTATATATAGCAGTATATAGAGGTGTATATATAGCAGTATATAGAGGTGTATATATAGCAGTATATAGAGGTATATATAGCAGTATATAGAGGTATATATAGCAGTATATATATAGCAGTATATAGAGGTATATATAGCAGTATATATAGGTATATATAGCAGTATATAGAGGTATATATAGCAGTATATAGAGGTGTATATATAGCAGTATATAGAGGTATATATAGCAGTATATAGAGGTATATATAGCAGTATATATATAGCAGTATATAGAGGTATATATAGCAGTATATAGAGGTATATATAGCAGTATATATATAGCAGTATATAGAGGTGTATATATAGCAGTATATAGAGGTATATATAGCAGTATATAGAGGTATATATATAGCAGTATATAGAAGTATATATATAGCAGTATATAGAGGTGTATATATAGCAGTATATATATAGCAGTATATAGAGGTATATATAGCAGTATATAGAGGTGTATATATAGCAGTATATAGAGGTGTATATATAGCAGTATATAGAGGTATATATAGCAGTATATAGAGGTATATATAGCAGTATATATATAGCAGTATATAGAGGTATATATAGCAGTATATAGAGGTATATATAGCAGTATATAGAGGTGTATATATAGCAGTATATAGAGGTGTATATATAGCAGTATATAGAGGTGTATATATAGCAGTATATATATAGCAGTATATAGAGGTATATATAGCAGTATATAGAGGTATATATAGCAGTATATAGAGGTGTATATATAGCAGTATATAGAGGTGTGTATATATAGCAGTATATAGAGGTATATATAGCAGTATATAGAGGTATATATAGCAGTATATAGAGGTGTATATATAGCAGTATATAGAGGTGTGTATATATAGCAGTATATAGAGGTATATATAGAAGTATATAGAGGTATATATAGCAGTATATAGAGGTGTATATATAGCAGTATATAGAGGTATATATAGCAGTATATAGAGGTATATATAGCAGTATATATATAGCAGTATATAGAGGTATATATAGCAGTATATAGAGGTATATATAGCAGTATATAGAGGTGTATATATAGCAGTATATAGAGGGTATATATAGCAGTATATATATAGCAGTATATAGAGGTATATATTAGCAGTATATATATAGCAGTATATAGAGGTATATATAGCAGTATATAGAGGTATATATAGCAGTATATAGAGGTGTATATATAGCAGTATATAGAGGTGTATATAGAGCAGTATATAGAGGTATATATATAGCAGTATATAGAGGTGTATATATAGCAGTATATAGAGGTGTATATATAGCAGTATATATATAGCAGTATATAGAGGTATATATAGCAGTATATAGAGGTATATATATAGCAGTATATATATAGCAGTATATAGAGGTATATATATAGCAGTATATATATAGCAGTATATAGAGGTGTATATATAGCAGTATATAGAGGTGTATATATAGCAGTATATAGAGGTATATATAGCAGTATATAGAGGTATATATAGCAGTATATAGAGGTATATATAGCAGTATATAGAGGTATATATAGCAGTATATATATAGCAGTATATAGAGGTATATATAGCAGTATATAGAGGTATATATAGCAGTATATATATAGCAGTATATAGAGGTATATATAGCAGTATATATATAGCAGTATATAGAGGTATATATAGCAGTATATAGAGGTGTATATATAGCAGTATATAGAGGTATATATAGCAGTATATAGAGGTGTATATATAGCAGTATATAGAGGTATATATAGCAGTATATATATAGCAGTATATAGAGGTATATATAGCAGTATATATATAGCAGTATATAGAGGTATATATAGCAGTATATAGAGGTATATATAGCAGTATATAGAGGTGTATATATAGCAGTATATAGAGGTATATATAGCAGTATATAGAGGTATATATAGCAGTATATATATAGCAGTATATAGAGGTATATATAGCAGTATATAGAGGTATATATAGCAGTATATATATAGCAGTATATAGAGGTATATATAGCAGTATATAGAGGTATATATAGCAGTATATATATAGCAGTATATAGAGGTATATATAGCAGTATATAGAGGTATATATAGCAGTATATAGAGGTATATATAGCAGTATATAGAGGTATATATAGCAGTATATAGCAGTATATATAGCAGTATATAGAGGTATATATATAGCAGTATATAGAGGTATATAGCAGTATATATATAGCAGTATATAGAGGTATATATAGCAGTATATAGAGGTATATATAGCAGTATATAGAGGTATATATAGCAGTATATAGAGGTATATATATAGCAGTATATAGAGGTATATATAGCAGTATATAGAGGTATATATAGCAGTATATATATAGCAGTATATAGAGGTGTATATATAGCAGTATATAGAGGTATATATAGTCAGTATATAGAGGTATATATAGCAGTATATAGAGGTATATATAGCAGTATATATATAGCAGTATATAGAGGTATATATAGCAGTATATATATAGCAGTATACAGAGGTATATATAGCAGTATATAGAGGTATATATAGCAGTATATAGAGGTGTATATATAGCAGTATATAGAGGTGTATATATAGCAGTATATAGAGGTATATATAGCAGTATATATAGGTATATATAGCAGTATATATATAGCAGTATATAGAGGTATATATAGCAGTATATAGAGGTATATATAGCAGTATATAGAGGTGTATATATAGCAGTATATAGAGGTGTATATATAGCAGTATATAGAGGTATATATAGCAGTATATAGAGGTATATATAGCAGTATATAGAGGTGTATATATAGCAGTATATAGAGGTGTATATATAGCAGTATATAGAGGTATATATAGCAGTATATATATAGCAGTATATAGAGGTATATATAGCAGTATATAGAGGTGTATATATAGCAGTATATAGAGGTGTATATAGCAGTATATAGAGGTATATATAGCAGTATATATATAGCAGTATATAGAGGTATATATAGCAGTTTATAGAGGTGTATATATAGCAGTATATAGAGGTGTATATATAGCAGTATATAGAGGTATATATAGCAGTATATAGAGGTATATATAGCAGTATATAGAGGTATATATAGCAGTATATAGAGGTATATATAGCAGTTTATAGAGGTGTATATATAGCAGTATATAGAGGTGTATATATAGCAGTATATAGAGGTATATATAGCAGTTTATAGAGGTGTATATATAGCAGTATATAGAGGTGTATATATAGCAGTATATAGAGGTATATATAGCAGTATATAGAGGTATATATAGCAGTATATATATAGCAGTATATAGAGGTATATATAGCAGTTTATAGAGGTGTATATATAGCAGTATATAGAGGTGTATATATAGCAGTATATAGAGGTATATATAGCAGTATATAGAGGTATATATAGCAGTATATATAGGTATATATAGCAGTATATAGAGGTATATATAGCAGTATATATATAGCAGTATATAGAGGTATATATAGTAGTATATAGAGGTATATATATAGCAGTATATAGAGGTATATATAGCAGTATATAGAGGTGTATATATAGCAGTATATAGAGGTGTATATATAGCAGTATATAGAGGTGTATATATAGCAGTATATAGAGGTGTATATATATAGCAGTATATAGAGGTGTATATATAGCAGTATATAGAGGTGTATATATATAGCAGTATATAGAGGTATATATATAGCAGTATATAGAGGTGTATATATAGCAGTATATAGAGGTATATATAGCAGTATATAGAGGTATATATATAGCAGTATATAGAGGTGTATATATAGCAGTATATAGAGGTATATATAGCAGTATATAGAGGTATATATAGCAGTATATAGAGGTATATATAGCAGTATATATATAGCAGTATATAGAGGTATATATAGCAGTATATAGAGGTATATATAGCAGTATATAGAGGTATATATAGCAGTATATAGAGGTGTATATATAGCAGTATATAGAGGTGTATATATAGCAGTATATAGAGGTATATATATAGCAGTATATAGAGGTATATATAGCAGTATATAGAGGTATATATAGCAGTATATAGAGGTATATATATAGCAGTATATAGAGGTGTATATATAGCAGTATATAGAGGTGTATATATAGCAGTATATAGAGGTGTATATATAGCAGTATATAGAGGTATATATATAGCAGTATATAGAGGTGTATATATAGCAGTATATAGAGGTGTATATATAGCAGTATATAGAGGTATATATAGCAGTATATAGAGGTATATATATAGCAGTATATAGAGGTGTATATATAGCAGTATATAGAGGTATATATATAGCAGTATATAGAGGTGTATATATAGCAGTATATAGAGGTGTATATATAGCAGTATATAGAGGTTATATATAGCAGTATATAGAGGTATATATAGCAGTATATAGAGGTATATATATAGCAGTATATAGAGGTGTATATATAGCAGTATATAGAGGTGTATATATAGCAGTATATAGAGGTGTATATATAGCAGTATATAGAGGTATATATATAGCAGTATATAGAGGTGTATATATAGCAGTATATAGAGGTATATATAGCAGTATATAGAGGTATATATATAGCAGTATATAGAGGTGTATATATAGCAGTATATAGAGGTATATATATAGCAGTATATAGAGGTGTATATATAGCAGTATATAGAGGTGTTTATATAGCAGTATATAGAGGTATATATAGCAGTATATAGAGGTATATATATAGCAGTATATAGAGGTGTATATATAGCAGTATATAGAGGTATATATAGCAGTATATAGAGGTGTATATATAGCAGTATATAGAGGTGTATATATAGCAGTATATAGAGGTGTATATATAGCAGTATATAGAGGTGTTTATATAGCAGTATATAGAGGTATATATAGCAGTATATAGAGGTATATATATAGCAGTATATAGAGGTGTATATATAGCAGTATATAGAGGTATATATAGCAGTATATAGAGGTATATATATAGCAGTATATAGAGGTGTATATATAGCAGTATATAGAGGTATATATAGCAGTATATAGAGGTATATATATAGCAGTATATAGAGGTGTATATATAGCAGTATATAGAGGTGTATATATAGCAGTATATAGAGGTGTATATATAGCAGTATATAGAGGTGTTTATATAGCAGTATATAGAGGTATATATATAGCAGTATATAGAGGTATATATATAGCAGTATATAGAGGTGTATATATAGCAGTATATAGAGGTATATATAGCAGTATATATATAGCAGTATATAGAGGTATATATAGCAGTATATAGAGGTGTATATATAGCAGTATATAGAGGTATATATAGCAGTATATATATAGCAGTATATAGAGGTATATATAGCAGTATATAGAGGTATATATAGCAGTATATAGAGGTATATATAGCAGTATATAGAGGTATATATAGCAGTATATAGAGGTGTATATATAGCAGTATATAGAGGTGTATATAGAGGTATATAGCAGTGTATATAGCAGTATATAGAGGTATATATAGCAGTATATATATAGCAGTATATAGAGGTATATATAGCAGTATATAGAGGTATATATAGCAGTATATAGAGGTATATATAGCAGTATATAGAGGTATATATATAGCAGTATATAGAGGTATATATAGCAGTATATAGAGGTATATATAGCAGTATATAGAGGGTATATATAGCAGTATATAGAGGTATATATAGCAGTATATATATAGCAGTATATAGAGGTATATATAGCAGTATATAGAGGTGTATATATAGCAGTGTATATATAGCAGTATATAGAGGTATATATAGCAGTATATAGAGGTATATATATAGCAGTATATAGAGGTGTATATATAGCAGTATATAGAGGTTATATATAGCAGTATATAGAGGTGTATATATAGCAGTATATAGAGGTGTATATATAGCAGTATATAGAGGTGTATATATAGCAGTATAGAGGGTATAGGTAAGAGGTATATATAGCAGTATATAGAGGTGTATATATAGCAGTATATAGAGGTATATATATAGCAGTATATAGAGGTGTATATATAGCAGTATATAGAGGTATATATAGCAGTATATAGAGGTATATATATAGCAGTATATAGAGGTGTATATATAGCAGTATATAGAGGTATATATAGCAGTATATAGAGGTATATATATAGCAGTATATAGAGGTGTATATATAGCAGTATATAGAGGTGTATATATAGCAGTATATAGAGGTGTATATATAGCAGTATATAGAGGTATATATAGCAGTATATAGAGGTGTATATATAGCAGTATATAGAGGTGTATATATAGCAGTATATAGAGGTGTATATATAGCAGTATATAGAGGTGTATATATAGCAGTATATAGAGGTGTATATATAGCAGTATATAGAGGTGTATATATAGCAGTATATAGAGGTATATATATAGCAGTATATAGAGGTGTATATATAGCAGTATATAGAGGTGTATATATAGCAGTATATAGAGGTGTATATATAGCAGTATATAGAGGTATATATAGCAGTATATAGAGGTGTATATATAGCAGTATATAGAGGTGTATATATAGCAGTATATAGAGGTATATATATAGCAGTATATAGAGGTGTATATATAGCAGTATATAGAGGTATATATAGCAGTATATAGAGGTGTATATATAGCAGTATATAGAGGTATATATAGCAGTATATAGAGGTGTATATATAGCAGTATATAGAGGTATATATAGCAGTATATAGAGGTATATATAGCAGTATATAGAGGGTATATATAGCAGTATATAGAGTATATAGAGGTATATATAGCAGTATATATATAGCAGTATATAGAGGTATATATAGCAGTATATAGAGGTATATATAGCAGTATATAGAGGTGTATATATAGCAGTATATAGAGGTATATATAGCAGTATATATATAGCAGTATATAGAGGTATATATAGCAGTATATATATAGCAGTATATAGAGGTATATATAGCAGTATATAGAGGTATATATAGCAGTATATAGAGGTATATATAGCAGTATATAGAGGTGTATATATAGCAGTATATAGAGGTGTATATAGAGCAGTATATAGAGGTATATATATAGCAGTATATAGAGGTGTATATATAGCAGTATATAGAGGTGTATATATAGCAGTATATATATAGCAGTATATAGAGGTATATATAGCAGTATATAGAGGTATATATATAGCAGTATATATATAGCAGTATATAGAGGTATATATATAGCAGTATATATATAGCAGTATATAGAGGTGTATATATAGCAGTATATAGAGGTGTATATATAGCAGTATATAGAGGTATATATAGCAGTATATAGAGGTATATATAGCAGTATATAGAGGTATATATAGCAGTATATAGAGGTATATATAGCAGTATATATATAGCAGTATATAGAGGTATATATAGCAGTATATAGAGGTATATATAGCAGTATATATATAGCAGTATATAGAGGTATATATAGCAGTATATATATAGCAGTATATAGAGGTGTATATATAGCAGTATATAGAGGTGTATATATAGCAGTATATAGAGGTATATATAGCAGTATATATATAGCAGTATATAGAGGTATATATATAGCAGTATATAGAGGTGTATATATAGCAGTATATAGAGGTGTATATATAGCAGTATATAGAGGTGTATATATAGCAGTATATAGAGGTATATATAGCAGTATATAGAGGTGTATATATAGCAGTATATAGAGGTGTATATATAGCAGTATATAGAGGTGTATATATAGCAGTATATAGAGGTGTATATATAGCAGTATATAGAGGTATATATAGCAGTATATAGAGGTATATATAGCAGTATATAGAGGTGTATATATAGCAGTATATAGAGGTATATATAGCAGTATATAGAGGTGTTTATATAGCAGTATATAGAGGTATATATATAGCAGTATATAGAGGTGTATATATAGCAGTATATAGAGGTGTATATATAGCAGTATATAGAGGTGTATATATAGCAGTATATAGAGGTGTATATATAGCAGTATATAGAGGTGTATATATAGCAGTATATAGAGGTGTATATATAGCAGTATATAGAGGTATATATAGCAGTATATAGAGGTATATATATAGCAGTATATAGAGGTATATATATAGCAGTATATAGAGGTATATATATAGCAGTATATAGAGGTATATATATAGCAGTATATAGAGGTATATATATAGCAGTATATAGAGGTGTATATATAGCAGTATATAGAGGTGTATATATAGCAGTATATAGAGGTATATATAGCAGTATATATATAGCAGTATATAGAGGTATATATATAGCAGTATATAGAGGTATATATATAGCAGTATATAGAGGTGTATATATAGCAGTATATAGAGGTGTATATATAGCAGTATATAGAGGTATATATAGCAGTATATAGAGGTATATATAGCAGTATATAGAGGTGTATATATAGCAGTATATAGAGGTATATATAGCAGTATATAGAGGTGTTTATATAGCAGTATATAGAGGTATATATATAGCAGTATATAGAGGTGTATATATAGCAGTATATAGAGGTGTATATATAGCAGTATATAGAGGTGTATATATAGCAGTATATAGAGGTGTATATATAGCAGTATATAGAGGTGTATATATAGCAGTATATAGAGGTGTATATATAGCAGTATATAGAGGTGTTTATATAGCAGTATATAGAGGTATATATATAGCAGTATATAGAGGTGTATATATAGCAGTATATAGAGGTGTATATATAGCAGTATATAGAGGTGTATATATAGCAGTATATAGAGGTGTATATATAGCAGTATATAGAGGTGTTTATATAGCAGTATATAGAGGTGTATATATAGCAGTATATAGAGGTGTATATATAGCAGTATATAGAGGTGTATATATAGCAGTATATAGAGGTGTATATATAGCAGT
>NW_026609430.1:27500-32093 GCF_029499605.1 Hyla sarda
CTCATCTTCTGCTAGTATTGGCTGCAGGTCCTTGATGATTTTGCGTATTTCCTCAAGGGTGGGATTGTATGTGGTTACCAGTGGTATGCGTGATGAGGTTTGTTTCTCTCTGTATTGCAGCAGGTCTTCACGTGGTGTTTGAAGAGCAGAGTGGATTTTCTTATGGATGGTCCTTGGTTTGTAACCTTTTTGTTTACATTTCTCAGCTATCGTTTGTAGATGTCTCTGTCATCAGGGTTGGAGCAGATGCGGTGGTACCTGATGGCTTGGCTGTATATGATGCCTTTCTTGGTGTGGGACGGATGAGAACTTGAATTGTGTAGATAGCTGGATCGGTCTGTGGGTTTTCTGTATACAGATGTCTGTATTGTGTCCTTGTTTATAGTTACAGTGGTGTCCAGAAAGTTTACACTTTCTGTAGAGAAGTCCATTTTGAGTTTGATGGATGGATTAAATGTGTTGAAGGCCTCATGACATTGTTTGAGTTTATCCTCTCCTTCAGTCCAAACAATGAAAATATCATCAATGTATCTGTAGTATCTGTAGGGTTTGTGAATTTGGGTATTCAGGAATCGCTCTTCAAGGTCAGCCATGAACAGATTGGCATATTGTGGTGCCATCTTGGTCCCCATAGCAGTTCCCATCGTCTGTAGGTATATTTCATTGTTGAAGCTGAAGTAGTTGTGTGTGAGAATGAATTCTATAAGTTTGGTGATGATCTGAGGGCTGTATTTCTGGTTGTGGGTCTGGGAGGAGAGGAAAAGTGAGAAGGCCTCAATTCCATCTCTGTGTGGGATGTTACTATACAGAGATTCTACGTCCATTGTTACCAATATGGAGTTGGCAGGCAAGTTCGTAATCTGACTCAGTTTGTTAAGAAAGTCAGTGGTGTCCTGTATGAAGCTGCTGGTGCGTGTAACAAAGGGTTTTAGTGTGTTTTCTACCAAACCAGATATCTGTTCAGTTAGTGTGTCCATACCTGTTATTATTGGTCTGCCAGGGTTTCCAGATTTGTGGATTTTTGGGAGCATGTAGAATGTCCCTGTTTTGGGATCGGTGGGTATAAGTGTCTCTAGTCCTTTTTGTGAGTCCTTTGGGAAGGATTGAATCAATTTTCTTAGTTCCATGGTGAATTCTTTGGTGGGGTCTTCTGTCAGTTTCTTGTAGTATGTAGTGTCTGACAATTGTCGGTTTCCCTCTTTGATGTAGTCCTGGGTGTTCATGATCACTACTGCTCCTCCCTTGTCTGCTGGTTTGATTGTGATGGCTTGATTGTTTCTTAAGTTTTTGATGGCCTCTCTTTCCAATACTGAGAGGTTGTAGTAGGTTTTATGGTGGTGTTTAGTGACTAAGGATGCTGTTCTTAGTCTGAAGCTTGCAATGTAGCTGTCCAGTTTGCTGTTACGTCCTGGTGCTGGGGTGAAGTGGGAATTCTTTTTCTTGATGTTGTAATCCAAGGTGGTAGTGGTTGTGTCCCCTTTGTCATGAAAGAATTCTTTAAGTCGTAGTCTTCTAAAGAATTCTTCCAAGTCTGAGTATAGTTTAATGTCATCTAGTTTGGTGCTTGGACAGAATGAGAGTCCTTTAGAGAGAACAGATCTCTCAGACTTGGAAAGTTCATAATCTGAAATGTTTATAATTCCAGAGTTGTCTGTATTGATGTCAGGCGTAGTTGTGGGACCATTGGTTGTTTCAGTCCTTCTATTGTTTGCAGTGATCCTAATATTCCTCTCTGTTTGGTGCTTGTAGAAGTTTTGGGAGAGTTTGCCCAGTTTCTTATTTTTCTTCATGAAAAGATCTCTTATTTGGTGGTTGTGGAAGTTTTGCATATCCATTCCCACTTGTTTGGCCATGTGTTGATCCTGTTCTTGTAAAAACTGAAGTAGGGATGTTTTTGTATTTTGAATGTCTTGTATTTTCCTGTATAGAAGGTGGATAAGATGGTTCCTAAGTTTTTCGCTGGTGCGATGGCAGAGATCTTGAGCATATTGCGAGTTATGCGTTGTAGCAACTGGATTTTTGATCCTTAATCCCTTGGGGATGAGTCTTCTTTTCTTACAGTGAGACAAGAAGTATATATCACTGTGAAGCTGTGTTTCCTTTCTGGTGAGCTTGAAGATTTTCGTTGTTAAGCGGCTGTATGCGGTATCTTCCATAGTAGATTAGTTAGGAGTAGCCGTATTAGTCCAGTGATGCAAAAAGCAAAATCATCGGTAGTTGCAGAATCCTGTAATAACCTTTTTTATTGGACTAACAAGATTTTGTAGAGAAGCTTTCGGGATTCCTCCCTTTATCAAGTCATAAGCATTTCTGAGCTCACCCTTGAGGAAATACGCAAAATCATCAAGGACCTGCAGCCAATACTAGCAGAAGATGAGGTGTTAAAGCAAATCTTTCCTGAACCACCCATCTTGGCCTTCAGACAACCACCCAACTTAAAACAAAAGCTGGTCAATAGGAAACTACCCACAGACACATCAGATACAGACAATGGGACCAAACCCTGCGCCAAACCGCGCTGTAAACTCTGTCAACACATCTGCACAAATTCTGAGGCCTCAACAACAAGACATACAACATGGAGGGACAATACTCCTGCACCACAGAGAATGTAGTCTACATGATACAATATACTCGTGCACCACAGAGAATGTAGTCTACATGATACAATATACTCGTGCACCACAGAGAATGTAGTCTACATGATACAATATACTCGTGCACCACAGAGAATGTAGTCTACATGATACAATATACTCCTGCACCACAGAGAATGTAGTCTACATGATACAATATACTCGTGCACCACAGAGAATGTAGTCTACATGATACAATATACTCGTGCACCACAGAGAATGTAGTCTACATGATACAATATACTCCTGCACCACAGAGAATGTAGTCTACATGATACAATATACTCCTGCACCACAGAGAATGTAGTCTACATGATACAATATACTCGTGCACCACAGAGAATGTAGTCTACATGATACAATATACTCCTGCACCACAGAGAATGTAGTCTACATGATACAATATACTCCTGCACCACAGAGAATGTAGTCTACATGATACAATATACTCCTGCACCACAGAGAATGTAGTCTACATGATACAATATACTCCTGCACCACAGAGAATGTAGTCTACATGATACAATATACTCCTGCACCACAGAGAATGTAGTCTACATGATACAATATACTCGTGCACCACAGAGAATGTAGTCTACATGATACAATATACTCGTGCACCACAGAGAATGTAGTCTACATGATACAATGTACTCGTGCACCACAGAGAATGTAGTCTACATGATACAATATACTCCTGCACCACAGAGAATGTAGTCTACATGATACAATATACTCCTGCACCACAGAGAATGTAGTCTACATGATACAATATACTCGTGCACCACAGAGAATGTAGTCTACATGATACAATATACTCCTGCACCACAGAGAATGTAGTCTACATGATACAATATACTCCTGCACCACAGAGAATGTAGTCTACATGATACAATATACTCGTGCACCACAGAGAATGTAGTCTACATGATACAATATACTCGTGCACCACAGAGAATGTAGTCTACATGATACAATATACTCCTGCACCACAGAGAATGTAGTCTACATGATACAATATACTCCTGCACCACAGAGAATGTAGTCTACATGATACAATATACTCCTGCACCACAGAGAATGTAGTCTACATGATACAATATACTCCTGCACCACAGAGAATGTAGTCTACATGATACAATATACTCGTGCACCACAGAGAATGTAGTCTACATGATACAATATACTCCTGCACCACAGAGAATGTAGTCTACATGATACAATATACTCCTGCACCACAGAGAATGTAGTCTACATGATACAATATACTCGTGCACCACAGAGAATGTAGTCTACATGATACAATATACTCCTGCACCACAGAGAATGTAGTCTACATGATACAATATACTCCTGCACCACAGAGAATGTAGTCTACATGATACAATATACTCGTGCACCACAGAGAATGTAGTCTACATGATACAATATACTCGTGCACCACAGAGAATGTAGTCTACATGATACAATATACTCCTGCACCACAGAGAATGTAGTCTACATGATACAATATACTCGTGCACCACAGAGAATGTAGTCTACATGATACAATATACTCGTGCACCACAGAGAATGTAGTCTACATGATACAATATACTCCTGCACCACAGAGAATGTAGTCTACATGATACAATATACTCCTGCACCACAGAGAATGTAGTCTACATGATACAATGCACCAAGTGTGACCTGGGATGTTACATTGGTGACCAGTCAGCCACTCAATAAAAGGATGAACCTCCACAGATCGGCCATCAACAACCATAGAGAAAAGGACTATTGCCCCCCAGTTGGACACCATTTCACCCAAACAGGTCCCTCCCTACAGGACCTCAAAATCAAGATCCTGAAAGGAAACTTCAAGAACACCCAGGAAAGAAAGACATTTGAAGCCAAAATGATAATTCTTTATGACTCCAAGAACAGAGGACTTAATGTGGATTTAAGCTTCTTATCC